>NC_085137.1:503620737-503646209 GCF_035046485.1 Aedes albopictus | reverse complement strand
AGTGAAGACAATTACTTACCTTACCGGTCAGACTAAGACCTAAGTGACCTCTGCTGTACATAGAAGTCGTCTCCATTCTACTCGGTCCATGATTTTCGAGAACCATTTTAGTCGGGTTGCTATCCGACATCCTGATGACGTGATCCGCCCACCGTAGACTGCCGATTTTCGCGGTGTGGACGATGGTTGGTTCGTTCAGCAGCTGTAGCAGTTCGTAGTTCATTCGCCTTCTCCAAGTCCCACCTTCAATCTGTACTCCGCCGTAGATAGTGAGCAACACCTTCCGTTCGGAAACTCCAAAGGCGCGTTGATACGAGATTCGAAGGGACTCGAGAGTGTCCCTAATACTCGAACTACGCACATCACTCGATCCATCATCTCCCTGATCAATCGTATTCTGTTCTCGATCGATTGTATAATACGGCGATTAGAAATCGATGAACAAGTGATGTGTGGACACGTTGTATTCGCGGTATTTCTGCAAAACCTGGCGGATGGCGTTCACCCATGAATCCAGCCTGATATTGCCCCACGAACTCTCTTGCAACGGGTGATAGACGGTGGCCTAAAACTTGAGAGTATCTTGTAGGCAGCGCTCAGTGTGATCGCGCGATAGTACCCGCAATCCAACTTGTCGCCCTTTTTGTATATGGGACACACCATACCTTCCATCCGGTAATACTTCCTTCTCCCAAATTTTGCTAATGACCCAGTGCAGTATGCACCGTATTTTAGAAGCTCGCTTGGTAGTTGATCTGCTCCAACGGCTTTGTTGTTTTTTAACCGGTCAACCTCCTCCTCCATCTCTTGGAGGTTAGTGGGAGGAAATCTTTCGTCCTGTGCACATACTCCTAGATCAGTTACCACGCCACCTTCGGTGCTTGCAACGTCGCCAATGAGGTGCTCATCGTAATACTGCTGCCACCTTTCGACCACCTCACGCTCGCTCATGAGAAGATTCCTGTGATTGTCTCGGTAAAAGTCGGCTTGCGGCACAAAGCCTCTGCGCGACTGGTTCAGCTTCTCGTAGAACTTCAGTGTGTCCTTAGCGCGGTACAGGTCTTCCATCGCCTCGCGATCTCGCTCGTTCTTTCAGCTGGCGCTAGTTCCTCCTGAAGATTGAGTTCTGCCTGTTTCGCGCCTGTCTACACAGGTAATCACGTTCGGTAAATTTTACCGAAATCTCAACCACTGAGCGTTCGGTAATGGATTTTTAACGAAATTCTGTAAAAAATTAACAAATTTCGGTAAAATGTTATCGTTTATCTGTCAAACTCTAACGAACTTCGGTAAAAGTTGTTACGTTGTTACCTTTACCAATTTTTTTCCTGTAAAACAAACTTAACGGTTGAGATTTCGGTGAAACATTACCGAAGTCGGTGATTTTTTCTAACTGTGTATAACGTGCTCATTCGCTCTCGTACGTTGTTCCAGCATTCTCGTCCATGCTGCATTCTTCTCGTTTTTTAACTGTTCACATTCGCCGTCGTACCAGTCGTTTCTGTGATTCGGAGTCGCGAACCCGAATAAAAAATACAGTAGAAAAACCGAACGTTGTATTGTAACAGTACTATTTAAAACCATATTTTTACAATAGAAACCACTGTAAAAATAAAAATACAAAAACAATAAAATGTAATGTAGAACACCATACAGTAAATTGTAAATAAGATTTTTACAATATACTATACGGGTTGTTAAGTATCGTAACAATATAAAAAAATATTTTTCTCCATATATATTTTTTTGCAAAACCATACATTATATTGTAAATGAATTGTTATAAATACTGATACGTGGGTTTTAATAAACCGTACATTGTATGGTACACATATGGTTTCAAACAACAAAATGTACCGTAAATATATTGTTTTTAATTGTAGTTTCACCACTGGTTATACATTTAATTAAATGGTTTTGGAATGGTTCTCTTTTGTTATGTTGTATTGGTTTACATTACATAAACCATGTAATGTTATATTATCTTGTCATTTTCCTCCTGTTAATGGCATCTTAGGCTTACTAGCATTATGAGAATGCGCTTTGGGAATTCTCCAGAGCGTTTTGGATAACCTTTCATATATTGGATCGCCCACGTCTAAGTCTGAGTCGAGGTCTGAGTAGTCTCTGATTGCATTAACAGTTGAAGCTTAGGCTCCCATGCCCCACCAGCCAGATAACCGGGTTTCGCAAACTAAGCATTATTTGTGGCAACACTTTGAGCGGCATGATGGAACTATGCCGAGCGCGCTGAGCATTATTAGACCACTAATGTAGTTGCATGAAGTGGGTGACGAGGTACATAAGTATCATTACAGCGTGCTTAACCGTTATTGCAATATTGAGGCTCCAGTTTGACTAAAGTTTGAAATACACGTACATATGTATTTAACAACTCATTAGAAAACTGTCAAGTTCGATTCAAGTATAAGTTAGGTTAAGAAGCGAACCCACAGACGAACCTATATTAGAATTTCTTTCAGTATTCAGTCCAGTCCATATGTTAAAGATGGCTCTACGTCAAAGATAAAGTTCGTCAATCGTATTCCTCTCATCGCACTCTACATACCTAGCCCGCCATATCTCTTGGATCTGCGATTCTTAAGACATCTGGTGTACTACTTATTTAAACATTTTATTGACTTTAAATTGATGTTTCAACTTATTCACTTTTTCCTTTCCTTTCCTTTGCATCATAAAAGTCACAAAGATCAACAAAACAAAGCACGGAAAAAATCTAAAACTGAATAAATAATTAAAAATGCACGGAAAAATAATGTTTCGGAAAAGTGAATGGTTCAAACGTAAGAAAAACAGTATAATATAATGTTACATAGAAATCGAATGTAAATGTATAGTAGCTACAATGTGCGAAGCTTTTAGTGAACCATTTCATTACAATATACATTATTGTAGCTGGTACACTGTACACAGAAAAAAATAATGTAATTTGCCTCGATGTGATTCATGCCGATGTAATAAAAACAGATGTAAACGGGATTTTTAGATGTACAATCACATCGGTTTGGTGATAAATTACATCTTCCTTGAGATTACACAAAAGCGAAATCTCGATATCGCATTCCGTTGTACCTGTGTGATATTTGCATTGAAAATATGTGAATATTACACCGAAATAGCTGCAACCAACTGGTTGCGACAAAGTTGTGTAAAAACACACACATTGATGTCATATCGCATTCGATAAGAATGCGGTATTAAATCTCGCAACACTGTTGTGTTGTTGTGATCACGATGATCACGATCGCTTGCAAGTAAGCTGCCATTTTTAATTCTCTGGTACTTGACGAGCTTCGAGACTGTTGGCTGCTGTTTTTTCTACGATTTTGATTGATTTTGGTAAGTTTAGCACATAATGCTTTTGTAAAATATAATACAATATAATATTATGTAAACTTGTAGGCATAGCGACCGTTCCTGAACGGGAAATGCTCGGTCGGAGTGGACGAGCAGTCGTTGAAATCGTCGCGGCTAGACGGAATCCCTACCGTACCGGACACATACACGGAGATTGACCAGATTGACGCCGTGCCAACCAGACTCACCAGACTAGCAAAAGATGCCCCAAACGCAGCAACTGTGTTCCGGTCGAATGCGCAAGCGGAATTGCTCTTTGGTTTTGGAATCGATTATTCTTTCGTTCGAAGTCGCACTGGTTGAGCAAAGGAAGTCACGACGCAGTCGTTAAAATCAAAGCTAAACGCAATCCCTATCGAACCAGACAAACAGGATACGGACACGGAGATTAAGAATCCGCCGCGCCAACCAGATTAGTAAAAGATGTCCCAAACACAGCCACAACTGTGCTCCGACCGAATGCGCAAGCGGCGGAAATTTTGTTTTTTTGAATTGCTGTTTGATTTTGGAATCGGTAGGTCGTTCGTTAGAAGGCGCACTAGATGAGCGGAGGAAGTCACAATTTAGCTTTCGGTGTTAACGGGCGATGCGACTTGAATCTTTTTGATGGCAGAAATCGGCAGCAGTAAAGCTATTTCGCTTTGTCAAAGTTTGGAGCTGCTTGGGGAACTTGGAAGCACGGGCTCACAAGTCATGAGTGTCCGTAGATATACAGAGGCGGATCGGTTACAGTTGTACCTGCTGGTGGAGCAGAGGAACCGGATTCGGATATATGATTGACTGGCCACCGGAAGTGAAGCAGAAAATTGAAAAGTAAGTTGAATGTAATGTTTAAATTGAAATTTCAGCGGTTATTTTTTATGTTATGCGATTTTCCTTCATATGGGCTAGGCTTACCAGGTGATATCCTTTTGGAGGAAATATTATTTGCAATCAAATGGCCTTCCGTCTTCTTTTGAGCTGAAGTTTCCCTCTTTTTGAGAAATTTTCTCAAAATTGTTTCATGTGTTTTGAATAGAATCTTAGAGACTCTCGTAGAACTTAAACGTTGTTGCTTTATTCATAAATATTGGTTCGGTAGATAGCTTGAAATGTTTAGATTTCACTATGACTTCCCGGAAGCTTCACTTCACTACCACTTCTCGGAAGTTGCTCGTGAATTTCTCCAGGAGTTTCTCGGGAATTCCTCTACGCTGCAGAAATTTCCCGGAGAATCCTCCACAAGTACACCGGGATTCCTCATGGAGTTCCCCTAGAATTTCTCCAGGAGCACACCTGAAATTCCTTCAGGAGTTCCCCGGAGATTACTCCAGGAGTTCTTCAGCAGTTCCCTGGATTTTTTTTTCCAAAAAAAAATTCTTGGCAATTCCCCCCAGAGTTGCCCGAGAAGTTCTCCAGGAGTAAGAAGAAATCCTCTAAGAGTTCTCCGGGTTTCCCCCTGAAAATCTCTGGAGATTCCTTCAGGAGTTCCCCGGGAATTTCTCCAGTTCTTCTGGAAGTCCTCCAAGAGTTCTTCGGGAAATCCTCCAAAGGTTCCTCGGGCATTCCTCCAGGAGTTCTACGGGAATTTCTCTAAGAGTTTATTGGGAATGCCTTGAAAATTCTTTTAAGAAATCCTCGGGAATTCTTCAAGCAGTGCCCTGGGAATTCCTTCATGAGTTTCTCGGAAATTCAACCTGGATTTCTTCGGGAATACCCCCAGGAGTTCCTCGAGAATTCTTCCCGATGTTCTTCAGGAATTCTTACCGGAGTTCTTCAGGAATTTCTTCAGGAGTTCTTCGAAAATTCCTACAGGAGTACCTCGGGAATTTATCCAGGAGTTCCTGGAAAATTCTTCCAGTAGTTCCTCGGGAATTCCTCTAGGAGATCCTCGGTAACTCCTCCAGGAGTGCTTCGGAAATTCTTCAAGGATTTCCTCGGGAATTCCTCCAGAAGTTCCTCGGAAATTTCTTCCAGTAGCTCATCGGGAATTCCACCAGGAGTTTCTCGGGAATTCTTCCAGGAGTTTCTTAGGAATCCTTCCAGAAGTTTCTCTGGAATTCTTCCGAAGTTCTTTGAGAATTTTTCCAGAAGTTGCTAGGGAATTTCTCCAGGAATTTCTTGGGAAATCTTCCTCCAGCAGAAGTTTCTCAGGTATTCTCCCAGAAGTTCCTCGGGAATTCTTCCAGAAGTTACTCGGGAATTCTTCCAAAAGTTCCTCGGGAATTCTTCCAGAGAAGTCTTCCAGAAGTACCTCGGTAATTCTTCCAGATGTTCCTCGGGAATTCTTCCAGAAGTTCCTCGGGAATTCTTCCAGAGAAGTCTTCCAGAAGTACCTCGGTAATTCTTCCAGATGTTCCTCGGGAATTCTTCCAGATGTTCCTCGGGAATTCTTCCAAAAGTACCTTGGGAATTCCTCCAGGAGTTCATCGGGAATTCTTCCATGAGTTCCTCGGGAATTCCTCCTGAAGTTCTTCGGGAATTTCTCCTGGTGTTCCTCTGAATTCCCTCGGGAGTTCCTCCATTCCTCAGAAATTCCTCCAGCAGTTCCAAAATGCTCCAAGAGTTCCTCGGAAATTCCTCCAGGAGTTTCCTGGAAATATTTCCAGGAGTTTCTCGGAAATTCCTCCACTAGTTCCTCGAGAATTTCTCCAGGAGTTCCTCAGAAATTCATCCTGGAATTTCTTGGGAATCCTTCCACGAGTTTCTCAGAAATTCCTCCAGAAGTTTTCAGAAATATCATCAGAAGTACCTCGAGAATTCCTCCAGGAGTTCCTTGGAAATTTCTCCGCGAGTTCCTCAGGAATTTCTCTAGAATTTCCTCAAGGATTCATCCATGAGTTCCTCGGGAATTCCTCTAGGAGCTCCTCGGGAATTCCTCCAGGAACTCCTTGGGGATTCCTCCTGGAGTTCCTCGGAAATTCCTCCAGGAGTTTATCGAGGATTTCTTTAAAAGTTCCTCTGGAATTCCTTCAGGAGTTCTCCGAAAATATCTCCAGGAGTTCCTCGGATATTCCTCCACTATTTCCTCGGGAATTCTTCCAAACGATTCCTCGTGAATTCCTCCAGGAGTTCATCGGGAATTCCTCTAGGCGTTCCTCGGGAATTCTTCCAGGAGTTCCTCAGGAATTCCTCCTGTAAAACCTCCAAGAGCTTTTCTGAAATTCCTCCAAGAGTTCCTCGGGAATTCCTCCTGAAGTTCCTCTGAGTTCCACGAGTAGTTCCTCGGGAATTCCTCCAGCAGTTCCTCGGAAATTCAACCAGGAGTTCCTCTGAAATTCTCTGAAGTTCTTGGGGAATTCGTTCCTCGGCAATTCCTTCTGAAGTTCCTCAGAAATCCTCCAGAGATCTCCTGTGTTCCTCTGAATGCCTCTAGGAGTTCCTCAGAAATTTTTCTATCAGTTCCAAGTTGCTCCAAGAGTTCCCCTGAAATTCCTTTAGGAGTTCCTCGGGAATTCCTCTAGGAGTTCCTTCCCCGATGAGTTGCTTCGAAATTGATTCAGGAGTTCCTCAGGAATTGCTCCAGAAGCTCCTCGGGGATTCCTCCAGAAGTTTTTCTGGAATATCATCAGAAGTACCTCGAGAATTCCTCCAGGAGTTTCCCGAAAATATCTGCAGGAGTCAAGGCAGGAGTTCTTCGGGAATATCTCAAAAAGTTCCTAGGGAATTCTTTCTGGAGTTCCTCGGAAATTTCTCCAGGAGTTCCTTGGAAATTTCTCCGGGAGTTTCTCAGGAATTTCTCTAGAATTTCCTCGATGATTTATCCATGAGCTCCTCGGGAATTCCTTCAGGACCTCCTCGGAGATTCCTCCTGAAGTTCCTCGGGAATTCCTCCTGGAGTGCCTCGGAAATTCCTCCAGGAGTTTCCTTAAAATATCTCCAGGAATTCCTCGGATATTCCTCCAGGAGTTCCTCGGGAATTCTTACTGAATTTCTTCGGGAATTCCTCTTGGTGTTCTTATGAATCCCTCAAGGAGTTCCTCGTGAATTCCTCCAAGAGTTCCTCGGGAATTTCTCTAAGAGTTCATCGGGAAATCCTCCAGGAGTTCCTCAGGAGCTTGCTCGGGAGTTCCTCGGGAATTCCTCCTGAAGTTCCTCAGAAATTCTTTCAGGAGTTCCTCGGATATTCCTCCACTAGTTCCTCGAGATTTTCTCCAAGGAGTTCCTCGCGAATTCTCCAGGAGCTCCCAGAAATATCTGCAGCATTTCTTCGGGAATATCTCTGTAAGTTTCTCGTGAATTCCTCTTGGAGTTCCTTGAAAATTTCTTCGGGAGCTTCTCAGGAATTTCTCAAGAATTTTCTCGAGGATTCATCCAGGAGTTCCTAAAAAATTTTCATCAAGACTTCCTCTGAAATTCCTTCAGTAGTTCCTCGGAAATTCCTCCCGAATTTCCTCGTGAATTCTTCCTGAAGTTCTACGGGAATTCCTCCAGGAGTTCCTCGAGAATTCCTCCAGGAGTTCCTCGGGAATTCCTCCAGGAGTTCCTTTGGAATTCCTCCAGGAGTTCCTTGGGAATTCCTCCAGGAGTTCCTCGGGAATTGCTGCAGGAGTTCCTCGGGAATTGCTCCAGGAGCTCCTCGGGGATTCCTCCAGAAGTTTTTCTGGAATATCATCAGAAGTACCTCGAGAATTCCTCCAGGAGTTTCCCGGAAATATCTGCAGGAGTCAAGGCAGGAGTTCTTCGGGAATATCTCAAAAAGTTCCTAGGGAATTCTTTCTGGAGTTCCTCGGAAATTTTTCCAGGAGTTCCTTGGAAATTTCTCCGGGAGTTCCTCAGGAATTTCTCTAGAATTTCCTCGATGATTTATCCATGAGTTCCTCGGGAATTCCTCCAGGAGCTCCTCGGAGATTCCTCCTGAAGTTCCTCGGGAATTCCTCCTGGAGTGCCTCGGAAATTCCTCCAGGAGTTTCCTTAAAATATCTCCAGGAATTCCTCGGATATTCCTCCAGGAGTTCCTCGGGAATTCTTACTGAATTTCTTCGGGAATTCCTCTTGGTGTTCTTATGAATCCCTCAAGGAGTTCCTCGTGAATTCCTCCAAGAGTTCCTCGGCAATTTCTCTAAGAGTTCATCGGGAAATCCTCCAGGAGTTCCTCAGGAGCTTGCTCGGGAATTCCTCCTGGAGTTCCTCAGAAATTCTTTCAGGAGTTCCTCGGATATTCCTCCACTAGTTCCTCGAGATTTTCTCCAAGGAGTTCCTCGCGAATTCTCCAGGAGCTCCCAGAAATATCTGCAGCATTTCTTCGGGAATATCTCCGTAAGTTTCTCGTGAATTCCTCTTGGAGTTCCTTGAAAATTTCTCCGGGAGCTTCTCAGGAATTTCTCAAGAATTTTCTCGAGGATTCATCCAGGAGTTCCTAAAAAATTTTCATCAAGACTTCCTCTGAAATTCCTTCAGGAGTTCCTCGGAAATTCCTCCCGAATTTCCTCGTGAATTCTTCCTGAAGTTCTACGGGAATTCCTCAGGAGTTCCTCGGGAATTCCTCCAGGAGTTCCTCGGGAATTCCTCCAGGAGTTCCTCGGGAATTCCTCCAGGAGTTCCTCGGGAATTCCTCCAGGAGTTCCTCGGGAATTGCTGCAGGAGTTCCACGGGAATCGCTCCAGGAGCTCCTCGGGGATTCCTCCAGAAGTTTTTCTGGAATATCATCAGAAGTACCTCGAGAATTCCTCCAGGAGTTTCCCAGAAATATCTGCAGGAGTCAAGGCAGGAGTTCTTCGGGAATATCTCAAAAAGTTCCTAGGGAATTCTTTCTGGAGTTCCTCGGAAATTTTTCCAGGAGTTCCTTGGAAATTTCTCCGGGAGTTCCTCAGGAATTTCTCTAGAATTTCCTCGATGATTTATCCATGAGTTCCTCGGGAATTCCTCCAGGAGCTCCTCGGAGATTCCTCCTGAAGTTCCTCGGGAATTCCTCCTGGAGTGCCTCGGAAATTCCTCCAGGAGTTTCCTTAAAATATTTCCAGGAATTCCTCGGATATTCCTCCAGGAGTTCCTCGGGAATTCTTACTGAATTTCTTCGGGAATTCCTCTTGGTGTTCTTATGAATCCCTCAAGGAGTTCCTCGTGAATTCCTCCAAGAGTTCCTCGGGAATTTCTCTAAGAGTTCATCGGGAAATCCTCCAGGAGTTCCTCAGGAGCTTGCTCGGGAGTTCCTCGGGAATTCCTCCTGGAGTTCCTCAGAAATTCTTTCAGGAGTTCCTCGGATATTCCTCCACTAGTTCCTCGAGATTTTCTCCAAGGAGTTCCTTGCGAATTCTCCAGGAGCTCCCAGAAATATCTGCAGCATTTCTTCGGGAATATCTCCGTAAGTTTCTCGTGAATTCCTCTTGGAGTTCCTTGAAAATTTCTCCGGGAGCTTCTCAGGAATTTCTCAAGAATTTTCTCGAGGATTCATCCAGGAGTTCCTAAAAAATTTTCATCAAGACTTCCTCTGAAATTCCTTCAGGAGTTCCTCGGAAATTCCTCCCGAATTTCCTCGTGAATTCTTCCTGAAGTTCTACGGGAATTCCTCCAGGAGTTCCTCGAGAATTCCTCCAGGAGTTCCTCGGGAATTCCTCCAGGAGTTCCTTTGGAATTCCTCCAGGAGTTCCTTGGGAATTCCTCCAGGAGTTCCTCGGGAATTGCTGCAGGAGCTCCTCGGGGATTCCTCCAGAAGTTTTTCTGGAATATCATCAGAATTCCTCCAGGAGTTCCTTTGGAATTCCTCCAGGAGTTCCTTGGGAATTCCTCCAGGAGTTCCTCGGGAATTGCTCCAGGAGCTCCTCGGGGATTCCTCCAGAAGTTTTTCTGGAATATCATCAGAAGTACCTCGAGAATTCCTCCAGGAGTTTCCCGGAAATATCTGCAGGAGTCAAGGCAGGAGTTCTTCGGGAATATCTCAAAAAGTTCCTAGGGAATTCTTTCTGGAGTTCCTCGGAAATTTTTCCAGGAGTTCCTTGGAAATTTCTCCGGGAGTTCCTCAGGAATTTCTCTAGAATTTCCTCGATGATTTATCCATGAGTTCCTCGGGAATTCCTCCAGGAGCTCCTCGGAGATTCCTCCTGAAGTTCCTCGGGAATTCCTCCTGGAGTGCCTCGGAAATTCCTCCAGGAGTTTCCTTAAAATATCTCCAGGAATTCCTCGGATATTCCTCCAGGAGTTCCTCGGGAATTCTTACTGAATTTCTTCGGGAATTCCTCTTGGTGTTCTTATGAATCCCTCAAGGAGTTCCTCGTGAATTCCTCCAAGAGTTCCTCGGCAATTTCTCTAAGAGTTCATCGGGAAATCCTCCAGGAGTTCCTCAGGAGCTTGCTCGGGAATTCCTCCTGGAGTTCCTCAGAAATTCTTTCAGGAGTTCCTCGGATATTCCTCCACTAGTTCCTCGAGATTTTCTCCAAGGAGTTCCTCGCGAATTCTCCAGGAGCTCCCAGAAATATCTGCAGCATTTCTTCGGGAATATCTCCGTAAGTTTCTCGTGAATTCCTCTTGGAGTTCCTTGAAAATTTCTCCGGGAGCTTCTCAGGAATTTCTCAAGAATTTTCTCGAGGATTCATCCAGGAGTTCCTAAAAAATTTTCATCAAGACTTCCTCTGAAATTCCTTCAGGAGTTCCTCGGAAATTCCTCCCGAATTTCCTCGTGAATTCTTCCTGAAGTTCTACGGGAATTCCTCAGGAGTTCCTCGGGAATTCCTCCAGGAGTTCCTCGGGAATTCCTCCAGGAGTTCCTCGGGAATTCCTCCAGGAGTTCCTCGGGAATTCCTCCAGGAGTTCCTCGGGAATTGCTGCAGGAGTTCCACGGGAATCGCTCCAGGAGCTCCTCGGGGATTCCTCCAGAAGTTTTTCTGGAATATCATCAGAAGTACCTCGAGAATTCCTCCAGGAGTTTCCCAGAAATATCTGCAGGAGTCAAGGCAGGAGTTCTTCGGGAATATCTCAAAAAGTTCCTAGGGAATTCTTTCTGGAGTTCCTCGGAAATTTTTCCAGGAGTTCCTTGGAAATTTCTCCGGGAGTTCCTCAGGAATTTCTCTAGAATTTCCTCGATGATTTATCCATGAGTTCCTCGGGAATTCCTCCAGGAGCTCCTCGGAGATTCCTCCTGAAGTTCCTCGGGAATTCCTCCTGGAGTGCCTCGGAAATTCCTCCAGGAGTTTCCTTAAAATATTTCCAGGAATTCCTCGGATATTCCTCCAGGAGTTCCTCGGGAATTCTTACTGAATTTCTTCGGGAATTCCTCTTGGTGTTCTTATGAATCCCTCAAGGAGTTCCTCGTGAATTCCTCCAAGAGTTCCTCGGGAATTTCTCTAAGAGTTCATCGGGAAATCCTCCAGGAGTTCCTCAGGAGCTTGCTCGGGAGTTCCTCGGGAATTCCTCCTGGAGTTCCTCAGAAATTCTTTCAGGAGTTCCTCGGATATTCCTCCACTAGTTCCTCGAGATTTTCTCCAAGGAGTTCCTTGCGAATTCTCCAGGAGCTCCCAGAAATATCTGCAGCATTTCTTCGGGAATATCTCCGTAAGTTTCTCGTGAATTCCTCTTGGAGTTCCTTGAAAATTTCTCCGGGAGCTTCTCAGGAATTTCTCAAGAATTTTCTCGAGGATTCATCCAGGAGTTCCTAAAAAATTTTCATCAAGACTTCCTCTGAAATTCCTTCAGGAGTTCCTCGGAAATTCCTCCCGAATTTCCTCGTGAATTCTTCCTGAAGTTCTACGGGAATTCCTCCAGGAGTTCCTCGAGAATTCCTCCAGGAGTTCCTCGAGAATTCCTCTAGGAGTTCCTCGGGAATTCCACCAGGAGTTCCTCGGGAATTCCTCCAGGAGTTCCTCGGGAATTGCTGCAGGAGTTCCTCGGGAATTCCTCCAGGAGTTCCTCGGGAATTCCTCCAGGAGTTCCTCGGGAATTCCTCCAGGAGTTCCTCGGGAATTCCTCCAGGAGTTCCTCGGGAATTCCTCCAGGAGTTCCTCGGGAATTCCTCCAGGAGTTCCTCGGGAATTCCTCCAGGAGTTCCTCGGGAATTCCTCCAGGAGTTCCTCGGGAATTCCTCCAGGAGTTCCTCGGGAATTCCTCCAGGAGTTCCTCGGGAATTCCTCCAGGAGTTCCTCGGGAATTCCTCCAGGAGTTCCTCGGGAATTCCTCCAGGAGTTCCTCGGGAATTCCTCCAGGAGTTTCTCGGGAATTCCTCCAGGAGTTCCTCGGGAATTCCTCCAGGAGTTCCTCGGGAATTCCTCCAGGAGTTCCTCGGGAATTCCTCCAGGAGTTCCTCGGGAATTCCTCCAGGAGTTCCTCGGGAATTCCTCCAGGAGTTCCTCGGGAATTCCTCCAGGAGTTCCTCGGGAATTCCTCCAGGAGTTCCTCGGGAATTCCTCCAGGAGTTCCTCGGGAATTCCTCCAGGAGTTCCTCGGGAATTCCTCCAGGAGTTCCTCGGGAATTCCTCCAGGAGTTCCTCGGGAATTCCTCCAGGAGTTCCTCGGGAATTCCTCCAGGAGTTCCTCGGGAATTCCTCCAGGAGTTCCTCGGGAATTCCTCCAGGAGTTTCTCGGGAATTCCTCCAGGAGTTTCTCGGGAATTCCTCCAGGAGTTTCTCGGGAATTCCTCCAGGAGTTCCTCGGGAATTCCTCCAGGAGTTCCTCGGGAATTCCTCCAGGAGTTCCTCGGGAATTCCTCCAGGAGTTCCTCGGGAATTCCTCCAGGAGTTCCTCGGGAATTCCTCCAGGAGTTCCTCGGGAATTCCTCCAGGAGTTCCTCGGGAATTCCTCCAGGAGTTCCTCGGGAATTCCTCCAGGAGTTCCTCGGGAATTCCTCCAGGAGTTCCTCGGGAATTCCTCCAGGAGTTCCTCGGGAATTCCTCCAGGAGTTCCTCGGGAATTCCTCCAGGAGTTCCTCGGGAATTCCTCCAGGAGTTCCTCGGGAATTCCACCAGGAGTTCCTCGGGAATTCCTCCAGGAGTTCCTCGGGAATTCCTCCAGGAGTTCCTCGGGAATTCCTCCAGGAGTTCCTCGGGAATTCCTCCAGGAGTTCCTCGGGAATTCCTCCAGGAGTTCCTCGGGAATTCCTCCAGGAGTTCCTCGGGAATTCCTCCAGGAGTTCCTCGGGAATTCCTCCAGGAGTTCCTCGGGAATTCCTCCAGGAGTTCCTCGGGAATTCCTCCAGGAGTTCCTCGGGAATTCCTCCAGGAGTTCCTCGGGAATTCCTCCAGGAGTTCCTCGGGAATTCCTCCAGGAGTTCCTCGGGAATTCCTCCAGGAGTTCCTCGGGAATTCCTCCAGGAGTTCCTCGGGAATTCCTCCAGGAGTTCCTCGGGAATTCCTCCAGGAGTTCCTCGGGAATTCCTCCAGGAGTTCCTCGGGAATTCCTCCAGGAGTTCCTCGGGAATTCCTCCAGGAGTTCCTCGGGAATTCCTCCAGGAGTTCCTCGGGAATTCCTCCAGGAGTTCCTCGGGAATTCCTCCAGGAGTTCCTCGGGAATTCCTCCAGGAGTTCCTTGGGAATTCCTCCAGGAGTTCCTCGGAAATTGCTACAGGAGTTCCTCGAGAATCGCTCCAGGAGCTCCTCGGGGATTCCTCCAGGAATTCCTCGGAAATTCCTCCAGGAGTCCTTCGGAAATTCCTCCAGGAGTTTCTGGGGGATTGCTGCAGGAGTTCCTCGGGAATTCCTCCAGGGGCTCCTGGGAGGTTCCCCCAGGAATTCCTCGCAAATTCCTCCAATAATTTCTTGGAAATTCCTTCAGGAGTTTCTCGAGATTTTTTTCAGAAGTTACGCGAGAATTCCTCCAGAAGTTCTCAGGAATCATCATCAGGAGTTCTTTGGGAATTCCTCCAGTTGTTCCTCTGAATCCATCCAGGATTTTCTCGAAAATTCCTCCTGAGGGGGTTCGTCGGAAATTCCTCCAGGAATTTCTCGGGAATTGCTTCAAAACTTTTTCCGAAATCGCTACAAGAGTTCCCCGGAAATTGCTGCAGGAGTTCCTTGGTAATTGCTCTAGGAGTTCCTCTGGTATTACTCCAGGAGATCCTCGAGAATTCTTCCAGGAGTTCTTCGGTAATACCTTCAGGAGTTCCTTGGTAATTGCTCTAGAAGTTTCTTGTGTATCTCTTGGAAGAATTTCCGTGGAACTCCTGAAGGAATTCCATAAGAATTTCTGGAGCAAGTCCCGAGAAAATCCCGAGGCAAATCTGGACGAATTCCCGAGGAACTTTTGGAAGAATTCCAGAGCAACTCCTGGAGAAATTCATGAGGAATTTCCGAGGAACTATTTGAAGAATTTCCGAAGAACTCCTGGAGGAATTTCTTAGCAACTTCTGGAGGAATTCCCGAGGAGCACCTGAAGGAATTGTAGTGGATCTGCGGGAGGAATTCCCGAGGAACTCCTGGAGAAATTCCTGGTGAACTCCTGATGGAATATCCTTGAAACTCCTGGATAAGAACTCCTGGGAATACTGCCGTAGAATTCCCAAGAAAAACTGGAGCTACTGGAGAAATTTTCGAGGAACTCCCGAGCAACTTGTGGAGGAACTCCTGGAGATCTCGAGGAACTCTTGAAAGAATTCCCGAGAAAATCCGAAAGTAACTCCCGAGAAAATCCGAAAGTAACTCCTGAGAAATTTCCGAGAAACTCCTGAAGAAATTCCCTAAAAACTCCTTGAGGAATTTCCGAGGAACTTCTGGATGAATCCCCGAGAAGCTCTTGAAAGAATTTCAGTGGAACTGCTGGAGAAGCTCCCGAGGAACTCCTGAAGATATTTCCGAGGTACTCCTGGAGGAATTTCCGAGCAACAGTTTCTCGGAACTCCGAGGCACTCCTGGAGAAATTCTTGAGGAACTCCTGCAAGAATTTACAAGAAATTTCTGCAGCAATTCCCGATGAACTACTGCAGGAATTCCCGAAGGACTCCTGGAGGATTTCCCGAAGTCCTCCTGCAGGAATTCCTGGATGAACTCACGCATATATTCCCGGGAAAGGAATAACCTTAAGTGCCCCACACAATGCATACGTTTGCGTGTGCGTGACAGTAGTTTGACACATTTCCCATGGGAAAACTGTCAAAAAAACGCAAACCTCGACGGAACGGACGCTATGTGTTCCAGGCTTTAGAACTCCAGGATTAATCCCTGAGTAACTTCTGGACGAATTCCTGAGGAGCTCTTGGAGAAATTCTCGGAGAAATTACCGAGGAACCCCTGGAGAAATTCCCGAGGAACTCCTGGGAAATTTCCCGGGTAACTTCTGAAGGAATATCCTTGAAACTCCTGGATGAATTACCGGGGAACTCCTGGAAATACTACCGAGGAGTTCCTGGAGGTATTCCCGAGGAACTCCCGAGCGACTCCTGGAGGAATTCCCGAGGAACTCCTGCTGGACTTCCCAAAGAACTACTTGAAGAATTCCCAAAGACCTCCTACAGAAATTCCTGGAGAAACTCCTGCATAAATATCCGAGAAAGGAATTAGGTACCTTGGAATTCTTGGATGAATTAGAGAAGAGCTCTGAGAAGAGCTCCTGGAAAAATAGGACCAATCGGTAAAGTACTAGATTTCCAAGAATTTTGAGCATATTGAGCAACAACTGGCACGATTGATTTCCTAGCAAAACAGGCACCGAGATTACACCAGGAAAACATATTTCTCTTGCTTTGACTAATTTCTACAAAATTAGCTATTTATTCCAAATTTAATCAAACAATTATTAATGCTAATGATTACTAATGAATATTTGTATATTTCAGAATGACGACGCCGCTGTCTTCAAGCGGTACTTCATTCACCGCTGCCGTCAGAATGTTCGCCCCAGCTACTTTGTGCCCGCAGAAGCAACTTGAATTATTATATAATAATCATTCTTATAAGTTAATCACATTTTATAAACAAAATACTACAATACAAATAAAATTTCCCTCTACAATATACTTTTTCTGATTTTACTCCTGAATGGCTGATTAAATTGTATTTGATCCTATTTCGACTTAAATTTTGTGTATCTTAAAAAACCTAGTGGTTTTTCAGCTACACAATTTTTTTCGTCGAAAAAAGATGAAATTCAATTTAATCATCCATTCAGGAGAATTGGTAAGCGTTTACATCGTTTCCTTAGGTACATTGCAAGGATTACATCGTACCGTGTACGTCGAATAAATTACATCGCAATAATTACATCGGATCTGTTTATTACATCAACAGCCGTCGAGTACATCGGGCTGTGTAATATTAATCAATTGATGTAACGACCTGGTTGCAGCGATTTCGATGTAATATTCAACAACTTTTTTTGCTGTGTATGGTGCAGGAATGGTTTTCACCAAACACCCTATGGTTAGTTTTTATCCGGGAAGCCTAGTGCTGTAGCCGAGGTACTACCTATGGCGGATCGGATGTCCCTCCAGCCATCTTCAAGTGTAGCTGCGCCAAGCTGCTCTTCCGTTGGTAGGGCCACTGCTAGCTGCTGCGCGTAGTCTTGAGCCACTTCTACGTTACGCAGCTGCTCGATGATGTTGAGCCGCGGCGTTTGACTTCGACGCGTGGTGATAACTGTCAAAAGTTTTGAGCTTGAGGTGCTTCGGACTGGCATACCACGGGAGGCTGCAAAGTTTACGCTGGCCGTTATCATTCGATACGGCGTGAAGGCCCGATTATAATCGGGCCACTAGTCGACAAAATTGAAACTTTTTTCACGCACCTTGACCATTTGTTACATTTCTAATGGAATTTGGCCCGCTGATTTCGAATCTGACTTCAGAATTCCTGTAACACGTACAGTTTTTGAGAAAAATAGGATTTATTGAGTATTTTACAGCTTATTAGACTATTGTGCAAATATTTTTTGCACAGTGATTATTTGCACACCTCACTGAACACCTACACTGAAAACAATCCAAACGTCGTTGTTACGTGAAAACATACGTGAATTTTTTCCATCGCACTTTTCACGTAGCACTTACGTGAAACTTTGATAGCTGAAAATGAACTCATGAACAATCATTCCACTGGTGGTCCCCGTGGTAGTTACGTGATATTTCACGTAACAAAAACGGTATTTTTTCATGCCTTTTACAGAGGGCAACTATAAATAACAGGTATTATTTCAGTAATGTTTACGAACACGGGATTGAAACCGTGGCCGCACCAAATTCCAATCAATTTCTAACTCCGCGCTCACACCATTCAAAACAAACGGCGTGAGCGGGTTTTAGTACCACTACGAAGTAAATTGGAAATAGGTGCGGTCACTATTTCAACTTTTGTGTACAACAATAAAAGTAAGAACCTAAATTATTCCTTGATCCTTTGTTTATTTATTATAATTTAAACACGATTGCATTGAACACAAACTATAACAAAAGCACTTTCACTCAGCTAGCTCATTTTTGCACTGAGCTCGTTTTTTGTGCCGCTCCATATTTAAATTCCCATGGTAATCCACCGTTCATCATTCCTGGAAAAGCACAGATAATGATTGATAATCAAATATTTGAAAATTGCTTGCATTTAAAAAATACTTACAGTTGTTTGAAACGCTGGATTGGTAACAAAAATAGATTTATTTACAACTGCCGCCATCTTGGATTTGTTTGCGCTCCACAAGCATCGGTGGATGAACGCAAAAGGTTGTCAAAATGAAATGAATAGGTTACGTGAAATTTCACGTAAGAGATACTGGGTACCAGAGTGAAGGCCACAAGGATTTGGTTTGATCATCATCAATGAATCGGTATCTGTTATCTTCGTCAGGTGAACTAAAGAAATGAACGCGATTTCTGTTGTACGTGATTTTCCACGTAACCTTGACGTTTGAATTTTTTGGAGTGTACGCTTTCTCACGGTTACCCCGACAACATCTTTTTCTCATTGTTATTATTTTGGAAAAAAAATTTGATTAGCATCGTATCAACCGTATCAACACAGTTTCGTGAAAAAATCAGTTGAGCTGGCGAAGAAATGCTGAATTAATCTCATGTTTTCAGTGAATCTAAAGCTCTGGAAAGTACCTGGAGAACCAGCGATATGAATCTAGAGATTCCAGAAACAATGGCGATATTCATAGGGAATCAATCTGAGTGTATGAGTGGGGTGGTTGTGCTACGGAGGATAGCGTGTACTGCATGTTGTTCTTGAACCCCCGGCCACAGTCAGAAAGTTGGAAAATCTACGATAAAATTGGGGAAGCACTCAGTCCGTACGGACAGGGCAAGACAAGGACGAATCAGGGGCTCCATGTTCACATGATGGCTCGCGAAACTAGGAGGGACAACTCGGGTAGAAACCGGTCTTTGTGTTGGTCGGCGAGAAACTGAGAGCGCTCCAAATTTTTAAGTTTTCTTTTTCAAAACAATTGTCTCCAAAGCACTTTTAGATACCCGCCGTGCACCGACCACATATGTTGTCCCTCCCAACGTCCCAACGTCCCAACTCTACCTGCCGTCCTGCAGATTCAAAATACCAGTCTCCACCCTGACGTGTCCTTCGACTCTGAATGACTCCTTACCCCAATCACGAACCTAGCAGCCCCCCAACTGCAATTCACCCCGCTGCGACCGTAGGTCATAAAACACAACATGCAGCAGACTATCCATTATTGCATATTACAACCCGGTCTACTGATACCGAAGAAAACTTGCTCGTTGAAGGCCATATTATGCTAGATATTGAGCTCGTCTCGATTCGTGAGCTCGTCTCACTTGTTTTGGTAAAACGTCAAACATTTTGATGCATACGCCTACTAATATTAGTGAGTGTGTAAATTGTATCTCACTAAATCCAAACTGCACTAAAGTCTAGAAATTCATGAAATCGTCAATAATTCACAAAATTTAATATGTCATAGCAAATAAAATATTGGTATTTTAATTTTAAATTTTTCATCTGTTCATTATAACTATCATTTATATTCAATAGATTTTGATCCACTGATTATTAATCTGACCTAAGAATTTCAGTAACACGTAAAATTTTTGAAAAAATACGGTTTTCACAAAATTTTATAATTTCTATTTTTAATGAACTATTGTCTTTATAATTTTATTTTTTTATCTGCTCTTCTTAAGCAATATTAATATTTATTAGATTTTCACATACTGACTCGGAATCTGATCTAAGAATTTCAGTAACACGTATTTTTTTTAGAAAAATAGGGTTTTATTCACAATATTTCATATTTTCATACAAAACAAAATCTTGTCTTTATAATTTTGAATTTTTCATCTGCTCATCATAACCAATAGCTATACTCAATAAATTTGGATCCACTGATATATAATCTGACCTAAGAAATTAAATTAAATGAAAAGTTATTGTTTATGATGAGCAGAGAAAAATTTAAATTATAAAGACAATATTTCATTTTTTTTTAAAGAAAACAATGAAATTTTGTAAATAAAACCCTGTTTCGCTCAAAAGCTGTATGCGTTTCAGAATTCTGAATTCAGATTTCGAATCAGTATAATCTATTGAATATGAATATTGGTTAAGAAGAGCAGATAAAAAAAATAAAACTATGAAGACAATATTTTATTTTCTCTGTAAATATAAAATTTTGTGAATACAAATCCCTTTTTCTCAAAAATTTTACGTGTTACAGTAACTATTAGGTCAGATTACGAATTAGTGGATCAAAATCTATTTAATTAAAAATATTGGTTAAGATGAGTAGATAAAAACTTCAAATTTAAAAAGACAATAATGTTATTTTCTCTGAAAATATGAAATTTTGTGAATAAAACCCCATTTTTCTCAAAAACTGTACGTGTTACTGAAATTCTAAGGTGAGATTCTAAATCAATGGATCAAAGTCTATCGAATATATTCTCAATTTAGTTGAAAATCGGAGTTTTCGACTAGCGAAGTTGGATTTTTCTCCAAATCCATGCGTCGGACCTAACTTCGGAAGTGGTGCGCTGTATAGCAAACCTGGTCCGCTATACAGCGCACCACTTCCGAAGTTAGGTCCGACGCAAGGATTTGGAGAAAAATCCAACTTCGCTAGTCGAAAATTCCGGGTTTCAACTGCACGTACAATAAATATTGGTTGAGATGAGCAGACAAAAAATAATAATATAAAAACAATAGTTTATTTTTTATGAAAATATGAAATTTTGTGAAAAAATCCCTATTTGCTCAAAAACTGTACGTGTTACAGCAATTCCGAAGCCAGATTCGGAATCAGCGGGCCAAAATCCATCAAAAATGGAACAAGTGGTCAAAGTGCGTGATCCGCTGTCGACCACTGCAGATTCTCATAACTGTCCTGCAATGTATTGACCATTAATATGTTATTTTTGCTTACAAAGTTGAAAATTTTGCGTTACCTAACCTCACATTTGTTCGCCAATTGTGTCAGTCCAATTTGGGAAGATTCAAATATTACGTCCATCGTTTTTTGGGATTTCTAGACCCCCCTCCCCCCTCTGTCACGCACTTTTCCTATACCCAATACACGTACTGTCACACTTTTCTAGACCCCCCCCCTCCCCTAAATCATGGACGTAATTTTTGAACGTTCCCTTTGGGGTGCAGTCAGCAGTATTTTTTACATTTTTAAATCAATTAAATGCCTCATTAACCATTAACTGTATGGTAACTATAGAGTTGAAAATCATCATGATATTCATTGACTTCCGAACACCCCTCGGTTTCGCATCGATCATCTTTCATCAATCTGGCAGCACTGGCACCATTCGACGAGTTTGCGAGAACTGCTGCTGCACTGCGAAGGCTTCGTGCGTGAAACGCGATCTCGTTCGTTCGGTTTATCGGAGTGTTGTGTGACCAAAAATATCATCATTTTTGCTGGAAATCGCCTACCATCCGTCCTCTTGCCGCGTGTGTCGGAAATGATACGAAACGGGTAATTCGATTCCACCGCGGAAGTGACCAAACCGTGCCGTTTCAGTCGTGAAAATTTCGATTCGAGTTGGTTCGATTTCTCCCATCGAGGTGGTGCGGGGAAAAATAAAATTCCGACCCGACCCGACCGCCAGTGTGACAGCTGAACGATTTTGTTTGGTGCGTTGGTGTTCGTGTTGCGTGTGATTCGCGCAGTGCGGTAGTGTGCGTGCGAGACCGCCAGGTGCGCGCTTTTGACAGTCCGAGCACGGCCCAGCAACAACAATAAACCTCCTGATCGCCTGTCATCTGCTTCGTTTTGGATTTTGGATTGTTGTGACTCGCGGGTTGCAAAAGGAAAAAAAGTGAACTATTTTTCATCTGCAGCTGGAAATTCGGGCTAGTGCGTGTCCCATCACAAGGTGGTCACAATTTCGAAACATAAGCTAGAACCGTACGGCGGTGGAGGTGGCGGAAGTAGCGGTGGTCGTGATCTCTCCGGGAAGCGACTGATACTGTGGAACGTAGAAGCAGCAATTGGAGGAACGGGAGGTAAATCGAAAGCGGAAGAAGAAGCATCGCCGCCCCTGGCAAGCGCCATGAATATGACCGAGAACGATCGCAAGCGGGCAAATTTCTCGGCGCTCAGCAACACGAACGGGGCGGTCATCAAGATGACCACCAATGCCGGAACGGGAAAGCCCGGCGACATCAAGAAGATCGTCATCAAAAACTTCAGAGGTGAGAACAAACTTTTCCGATACCTACTGGGTGGGGGGGCCTTGAGAGGGGTCTGCGATTGGGAAAATAATCGCCACCACTATCGTCATTTTGTTCTGTCTTATTTGGCGAAGCAATAGCACTAGCAGCAATCCTGCTGTTTGTAGAATGTGAGAAACAACTCGTTGAAAATAGCTTGCCTTGAAAGTTTTTTGTATATGGCCGGATATGATTACGGCAGAGTAGTGTGGCTAATTTTGCTCTACTTGGGGTGTACACCTGTAAAGCTGCTGTCTTTACCTTCGCTTTTCGCTGGGATTCAGCTACCTTTGTTGCAGTGTTGTTTTCACTATCAGTGCGATGCAAATTCGAAGGTGGCACAATGATGAACCAGTTTTTTTTTAGTTTTGGAGTCTTGATTATTCATTAATTTATGGATGTTCGTGTGTACGTGGTTGTAATAGGTTATGCTGTCAGGTTGTAACTTATTGATAACCCAATTAACCCTCTAATACCCAATCCCGCCTTTAGACGGGGTATAGTTTGAGCATTTTTGTAATTTTTGTGTCGTGGAAAATCATTTTTTTTTTATATTTTTGGCAAATATTTAGGACTGTTCTGTATATCTCAAAATGGTTTTTGGTGTATTTTAAAGCGTATTTACATTTTTTTAAATCATTGAAAAAATGATGTTTAAGTCACCTCATAGAAGTTATTGTTTATTTTGTATTGAATCGCTACAATTAACATATTTTAATTTTTTCCCAAATCATACTATCCTTGTTTCATATTTTAAGGGAATCGAATACACTCTAAAATTATTTTCCATAAAATTACACGGAAAATAAAATTTTCTGTGAAAAAAATTTAAAATAATAATATTTCAACAATAATCATAAAATCTCAAAATATTTTCATCTCAAAAAATCCGTACCCCAAATTGGCTTCCAGTAAAAATATAAAAGTGTGGGGATGTTCAAAAATAAAAAATAGAAAAATCAAAAACTGAAATTCACAAAATCGAGAATTAAAAAGAATCATCTTCCAAAACATGTTTAAATCGATTTTAGATGACGAAAAATTATATTTAGATCAAAATCAAAAATTTGGGTATTAGAGGGTTAATTAATGCGAATAATATATTGAAAGTTTGAAAGGGGCTCCTGTTGATTTTAATTTTTGGAGCTCTATTCAATTTAGGATATCTCATAACTAGTTGCTTTCTTAGATAGGACCTGCCTAGTATTTAATTGATTAGGGTAAAATTGCATTCAGACTGGATTAAATTTTGACCTCCACTTCTCCATCCCTAGTAAAATTCAGATCGGATATCAGCTTTTTAAGAGGACAAAAATAATTAATTGATTGACCCTGGCCAAGTTCGCAGGGTTTGACGGTATTAAAGTGAAGGTTATTTTAATGTAGTATTCTTAAGTGAATCATATCACCTTTTTAACACTTTAATGCGCCTCCAACGGTTTATCACGAACCGGCTGCTGCAGATGGAGTATGGCTGATCATATGTTTTGGCATATTCATCAGACATGCTCGATATACACGGAGGGACCGCCGGGGCTCAATTGATTCTATACCCAAGCAATAGTTCCAAGTCGGTTGGATTTGAGAAGGTTTTGATGATCGTTACAAATCCTAGTACATAGAAATATTACAGGTTTTGTGACAGGTTTTGATACCTTTTTATTGCCAGTAGACTTGAAAATGCTGTTTGGGATTTCTTTCCCACATTGTTTGGTTGATTTTGATTAACTACTAAATTTACTATAATTTGAGTAATATACAATAATTTAATATATTCAAATTAGTAATTTTATCAAAACAGATTTGCTTCTTTTGAATATTAAATGATATCCAGTAATATTCTCTAAATCTGGTGAAATCAACCGAATAGTAAGAAGGAAAGTTGCAGCTCTTAATAGATTCGAAGCTAACGTGCGAACATTGGATTAGGTACTGCACGAACATAAACTGACCTGCTTGCTCTCACACGGGGTTTGACTTTTGAACGGTGTCGACACCGCTCAAACGTCACATTTTATTTGGGAGTGGGCGGGCCGGCCTAAGTTTGTGCAGTGGACCATACTTAAACGCTTTATTGACGTCATAATGCGTTCGACGTGACATTTTGGACAAAAACTGATCTAATGAGCTAAAGGACGTAACTTGTGCATGACTAGGCTGACATTTCTAGGTTACGGGGGAAAAATGACATGGGTTATCTAGGTAAGACCGATAGGACAAATGAACGGATTGGCTCTGTTTTAATAGTTAAGCTAAGTTTCGTGTTGCCAAGTAGAGCGCTCAAGTAAAATTCCCTCTTTTTCCGCAAGTAATTTTGACAACTGATCCAGTATGGGGAGAAACGTTACTTTTCCTCACGGAATAATAGCGCGGACAATTTTTCCGCAAGGAAAATTGACAGCTCCATTTGATTCACACGGGAGGCGTTATAAGTGTTACACTTTTATCCTTACTTGCCATCTGCGAACCGCTCAAGTAATTTTGATGCGGAATCATTACTTGACCATTACTTGTCCTATCTTTTTGCACAGTACATACGAAATGGAAACTAGCCATTACTGTTGCGGACACTCATATCTGATCTACTCTAAGTCTACCTAAGGGGCCGTTCATAAACCACGTAGACATGTTGGGTTGAGGGGGGGTCTGACCAAAGTCTACGCTTCATACAAATTTCAATATTTTTGTTAGACAAAAGTCTACGAGGGGGAGGGGGGCGATCTGAGATGGCAAAATTTTGGTCTACGTGGTTTATGAGCAGCCCCTAACCTAAACCAGATGGATCAACAAAGAAACAATAAACTATAACATGAACGTGGGTTTTTTTAGTTGGGCGCCAATGTAACAAATAGTACATTGGAACCTTATAAATGCATATTTTATTTTCTTTGTCGGGCCTCGCGTCTGGGAATTTAGATACGAAAAATAAAATAGAACATTATCTAAATAGATAACGTACCTAGTCCAATCCCAGGATGACGAGGTTACACTTTTGTTCTTGGTCCATCAGTCAATCCTGGTAATCGTATTTCTTCTGGCGGATTGCCTTCTTGTTCGCAGCGTTGGTTGCTTACATAGCTTGTGTTTGGTCTAGGAATTTCTAATCCTAAGGGGGCATCCTGATTTGGGCAACGACACAAGACCGTCTACAATTTGATGTCAGTGTTAGGGGACGGCTTGCGTGTTTTGTACTGGATCGCTCCTGAAATGTTTGAAGCGCTACAAATGCATATTAAATTTCAGGGACAGATGTACAAACCTTACAGGGTGCGGCAGGACAAAATACGAAAAGTTCAAGGCACTATTACATCCTAAATATGGGACATATATGACTATTTTTTCATGACAGTGTATCAGTCAATGTCTAGCACTGCACTGCACTGCAGTCAATGTCTAGTATCAGCATTCTAGCACTGCAAAATAAAAATGAACATATTTGATGTTTAACATATGCTAATGTAAGCCTAATAAGCGGGTATCAGTAAACTGCACGCCCAATGGTCATTAAATAAAATGACTATAACAGTAAAAAAATTAGCTTGAATTCGTTGAAAAACCAGACCATACTGATCC
>NC_085137.1:503595237-503620237 GCF_035046485.1 Aedes albopictus | reverse complement strand
TAACATTCTTCATGGAAAACATGGATGGATAACCTACGGATACTTTGAATACAAAAAATGTTATTGTTTCAACCATAAAGAGACCATATCTGTTATTGTTGTTCATATGTAATTTTCAATTCACTATGTGAGATTGACGTGCTCTATTACATTTGTCGTTTAAAAATAGATTTGTCATTATACAAATACTTTTTCGGTTTCGGGATAGTATTTGGAGTTCTTGCAAATGATTTCAAGCGAAAAAGCTGTATTTTATTTTTATTTATTACCTTTAATTTACTGCTCTCACTTGCCCAGTGCATTTCGCTATCTGGGGTAAGTGGGACCGATGAGAATAAACAAACACAATTTTATGGGTTCATCTCGCCTTGTCCAGCCTAAGATGAAATTAGCATGAAAGTCAATAAAAATTTACGCGTTAAGTAATCTACTGTTGAATTATACTTTATTACCTCCATTTATATGATGAAATTCTTGTTAAAAATGGTAAAACCTTGGGTAAAACAAAAAAAAACAAAAGCATGTATTTTTTATGTTTTTCTCTAAATTTCTTCCATTATTTTTTCACTTAACGCTGCATAATGAATTCTTTTGAGCATTCAGGAACCGTCCATAAAAAGTTAAAATAGGGAAATGACCTTTTCAAAATTTATGATTAAAAAAACATTATTTAATGATCGTAAGATTATGTAAGGGAGAAGATATTACTCAAAATCTCGAAACCCCAGATTTACTTTTGGCGAGATTCATCAACTAGGGTGCGAGCACCGGTTTTGGCCAGTCTAAGGGAAATCATTTATATAAAAATAACCAATAATCTTATGAAAACAACCAATGTGGCAAATGAAAGGTTTCAACCTATATTTTGAAGGAAAAATGCAGAAATCAAGCCAATACTTGATTTTTGTATTAAAAGTGGCACTGGCCAAAATAGAAGCACTGCCGCAGTTTTGGCCATATTCTTAAGTTTGGTTTCTATTTTGACCAATCACGTGTATTTCTTATGGGAGTGGCCAAATTAGAAGCACCCTGGCCAAAATAGATATATGGGAGCTGATTTTTTAAGGAATTATATTTTTTTCTTCCAGTTTTTAATCGAAATGTGTGGTTTTCATGGCTGTAATCATCATATTGTTTTAGGATCTACTAGTAAAAAATAAATATACGCCGGTTTAGATCGCAACAGGCTCAATACCGCACTATGGCCAAAACTCCGGACTGGCCAAAACTGAAGCTTCTACCCTATATATAATATGGAGACCAAGTTTCGAAATCTTTTGTCTCTTCACTTTACGGCGCTTTTTGCATAATAAACCAATTTATTTTGCATGAGCTGCTAGAGTTGATTCAAGCATTTTTCCCCAGCGATTTTTTATGTGTTACGTAATTTATGAACGATACCATAAACCTCTTCTTATTTTCATCTCTAAAGATAGTCATTCATATAAGAGATTTATGATTTATGTTATCTTATTTGTTGCCACTTATATTAAGCCCTTTGAACAAAAACTCTGAATAGGTCCCACTTGCCCCGTGAAACGTAGCAAACGAAGATATGCTACACTTTTCATTATATGCATAATATATGCAATTTAAAAATTTGAAACAGTTTTAATGCACGTTAATAAGTATAAATATACCAACAACGTCTTTTGGGTTTATTGGAATTATTATAAAAAATTTGCTCTGAAATTTTTGGCATGACAAAACCAAATTAGCATTTTTTCAGGTCCCACTTGCCCCGGGGTACCTTACCAAGTGTACAAAGATGTGAGTAATTGTGAAACGTATAAAATACGGCAGACTTCAGTGGTCTGGACACGAATTTTGGAAGAAATAATGTGTCAACGCGGTTAAGAACCAGGTCATATTCTTCTATTCCATTCCTAATCCCTCAGACTTGTTCCGGCTGAGGATTGAAAAATCACCCTCAATGGTTCAGCCCTTCAGCGTTGGTATGGTCGAACGTGGGTAATTATCTCGGCCTCATACCTTAGACATTTAACTACTGTTCAGACAACAGGTCGTCCACAAAACGGTTACCAAATGTAACATTGCCAGAAGGAACAACTTCACATAGCTTATGGAAAAAACACCCTGATATTTTGATGGGTCATCAGAACATCAATTATTCCAAGACGTTTGTCCTTTAAGGACTAATATTAGTCTTCGGGGTGGTGTGAGAAGGAAGATTTCACATCAATGTTTAGATCTACGTCATTTTTGGACCGGCCCTGGTGCTATTGGGTCACCAAAACATCTTGTTAGGGTGCAGGTTGGAAATTTGTTCGGAAGTTTCAGAAAAATCTGTCATTGAACGTAACTTATTTTTAAATATGTATTTGTCTTGAAATAGCCCCCTTCCTTAATCTTTTACGCGACACTCCCATTCCATTCGACATTTACCTACCGGATGTGCTTCTCGAAGTCCTTCAACTGCTCGCTATAGCCATCGATTTCGTTGATGAGACTCCGCGTTAAATTGGCCGGGGTCACTTCCCGCCCGAGGAAGTTCGAAACCAGCAGCCGGCTGGGAATGCCGCCCCCGTACGCCAGACATCCCCGGCGGTACTTTTCGCCTTGACTCCGACTGAGCGGATCGCTCTCGAAGTACGTCTGCCAGATCCAGGAGGCCACGGCTCGCGAAATCAAGTAGGAATAGTACTTGGCACCGTAGCCGACCAGATGGGAGAACCGCAACTGCCAGGCCGTGTTCTCCACGTAGGGAAGGCCGTAGAACTGTTCCTGCACGGTGCGAAGGGTTTCGGTGGTGTTCGATTGGTGCCCGGATGGATCGCCGTGGTAGACCTGATCCAGGGCTGAGTAGAATACTTGAAGTTGCGTTTCGCTTGAGGAGAAAAGGTGTTTGGAGGCGCACAGTCGTTCGAGCATTTCCTCCGGCATGGGTTCCTGGGTTTGGAAGTGTTTGGCGAAGGTTCTCAGGACGCGTGGGTCACTGGCAAAGTATTCCATCAGGACGGACGGAACTTCTGCGAAGTCCGTGCTGCAGCGGGTTCCGGTGACGTGTTGGTATTCGGTTCGGGCGAGCATCGAGTGCATGGCGTGGCCCATCTCGTGGAATAGGTTGTCCACCATGGACGGGGTCAGTAGGGTAGGCCCGGACCAGCGGGGTTGGGACAGATTCAGCATAACTACCACGATTGGATTCTGATAGGATCCATCGGGCATCACTTTGCCGCCCTGGATGGTGAAGTGACAGTCTTGGTTGGGTTTTCCCGGTCGTTCGAATAGATCACAGTAGATGTGGCCAAGCAGGCCTTCGGATTCGTGGGTGACCGCCAGTTTGTAGATGTCGTGGGACCAGCTTTCGCCTGGTTCCATTTCGGTGTTTTCCAAGCTGATTCCGTAGAGGCTGTTCATCAACAGGTTCAAACCTTCCATGCAAGCCCCGAGGCTGAAGTAGGGAGAGAACTCCGAGGCGGACGCTTGTAGACAGCGCTTCTTGAGCGTGGATGTGAAGTAGGGCGTATCCCAGGTTGCCAAAGGGGACTCGAAGCGATTCTCGGCGTTTTTCATTTTCTGCATCAGGGCGAAGTCCCGCTCCGCTCGAGGTTTCAGCTCCTCGTTGAGGGTCTGCAGGAATTCGTTGACCATTTCGGGGGTCTCAACCGTGCTGGCCTTTAGCGCTCTATGGGCGTATGTTTTAAAACCACAAGTTGTGGCTAACTCGTGCCGTGATTTCAAAAGTTCCGAGAGGAGTTGCTCCTGCTGCTGATCAGGGAAGAGGAACAGCCTGTAAGCAGCTTCCCTGGCTAGGTTATTGGAAGAATCGGCATACAATCCTGAAACCAGGATGTTATCGCCATCAGTGGAGAAAAAGGGCCGGATGGCCTCCGGCAGTACACTCTTTTTTATCGTCCTGGGATGGACAGCTCCGGCCATGAACCTCTGACCGAGCTGAAGAATGCAATCGTTCAGGAAGACCACTTTTTGGCGGTCGTTTTCCTTTAGGTGAATTCCGCACTGCTCGAAGTCGAACAGGAACAGCTCGGCCACGTGTTTATCCACGTCGGTTGTTTCCATCAAATCTCTTTGATCCACCACCTGCTTCAAGGCTTTGTACAGCCTTTTATGAGTATTGAGTTTCTCCACAATGCCACTGATGGTAATGCAGGCATTCTCCGCTGCATGACTATAGTGGCTCTGCGGATGGGCCAATCGTATGAACTCGGACAAATCGGCCACCTTGCAGAGGGTGTCCGACAGTTCATCGAAAATGGTCACCATTTTGCGGGTCCTATTCTCCGAAGTGGCTTCTGCGATCAAATCTTCCGTTTTGAAGATGGCTTTTTCTTTGAGAACGTAGAACCCTTCGTAGCTGGTCAGCTCCGGAATGCTGAACAGGCCCTGAAACGAAATGTGATAAAGACGACATTATCAAAAGAGGAAGAAATCCCCAATTACGTATTCTGACAAATTCTGCAAGAACTTGCGGCCTTCAACACTAAAGTTTGGGAACCACTGTGTTATGAAATACTCACGACTTCATTCTTGGTGAAGTTGATTCGCTTCTCGGGCCGAGTGTTGAACGCCGTCGTCAGCGGGGACCAGGTGCTGACCGACTTCCCACCACCGGCAGGATTCAGCCTCCTCAGCAGCGCTATCCGATCGAATCGTCGTAGCATCGTTCCGGAACCGATTGTGTGGATAATTTTCTACTTTTCCAGAGGAGCGAAATCGCCAGCCAACCAAAACAACTGCGAGAAATCAGAATCTGTCAGTGCGGGTACGAAAACATCAAAACAGCTCAAAACGGCACCTACCGGTCGTTCCCGGAACCCGCGCACGGGTCGCGCGAATGACAGCGCAAAACAGAGAGCAAGCAAAAAACCGAGCTGCTGCTGTCAATCCTGCGAAGATGATGCGGGAAAAGGGCGACGACAAAAGAATTTTCCAATCATGAAGATGGCTGACGGTTCTACGATCCTTCGAAGAAACAGACCCGGAACCAAGGCTAAGGTAGGTGAAATTCGGCTTAAAAAGTGGTTCCCGCGGAAGTGTAAAGTGCGCCCGTTCCGGCGAGGTACGAGATAGGCAGAAAATCGTGCGGATCGGTCCCGAAATCGACGGTAGTAGAGTGCGTCGCGAAAGTGAAGATGGGCAATGACAATCGATTCGGTCGTTCGTGTGTGTAGTTTTGCTTTCGCATGCTCTTCGGGTGCGGAGGGCCAATGATGATGACGGTAGGGGATTGTGGGGTTCTAGTACAGGGATGCCAGGTGAAATTTTCAAATGTCTGGCACGCTAAAATGTCTTCACACCCCATATTGTGGCTTTAGTATAAAATTAATGTTAGAAATCCAAATTTATGCCATGTTCTCACTTAGCTTTATATGAAGGAATATACCGTAAGGTCATCCAGCAATAATGCATGGTTCTCTCCAGAATTTCCATGGCAATTTTAAGGGGTTTTCCCGAAAATTCCTAAACAAGTTCCTCGGATTTATTTTCACGAGTTCCCGAAAATTCGGGATTTCCTCTAGGAATTCCTTCGCGAATTCCTCTGAAATTCTCTCAGGAAGTCCTCCCTAACACCTTCAGAAGATCCTTGGGAATTCATTGTGGAGTTCCTCGGAAATTCCCCCAGATCATCCTCGGACATTCCCCCCAGAAGATCCTCGCGAATTCCTGCAGAAGATCCTCAGTAAATCCTCCTGCAGATCCTCGGCAGTTCCTTCAAAGTTTCCTCAGGAATTCTGCCAGAAATTCCTCGAAAACTCCTCTAGGAGTTCCACCGGAATTCTTTCATAAGTTTCCCGAGAATTTCTTCAGGAGTTGAGTTTCCCGAAGATTCTCCCAGAAATTCTTCTACAAGTTCCTTCAGGAGTTCCTCGGAAAATTCTACAGGAGTTCCTCGGCAATTCCTTCAATTCCGAGGAAGGAATTCCTCCAGGAGTTCTTCGGGATTTCCCCCAGGAGCTCTTAGGAAATTCCTTCACGAGATCTGCGGGAACTTCTCTAGGTGTTCATCGGGGATTTGCCTTTAAGAATTCCACCAGGAGATCCTCGGGGACTCCTCCAGAACATCATCGAATACCTCATCCTCAGAACATCCTCATCCTCGGAAATTCATACAGGAGATCCTTGGAGATCCTCCAGGAAGTCCTCGGTAATTCTTGTAGAAGTTCCTTGGAAATTTCTGTTGGAGTTCCTCGGGATTTTTCCGGAAGTTTATCGGGAATTTCTCAAGAATCTCTTCATGAATTCCTTGAAAAATTTGTCCTGAAATCCTCCTGTAGATCCTTGGGAATTCCTCCAAAAGTTCCTCGGAATTTCCTCTATAAATTTGGCAAGAATTCCTTCAGAAGTTCCCCGAAAATTTCTCCAGGAATTCCTTGGCAATTCTTCCATGAGTTCCTCGGAAATTCCTACGGGAGTTTCTCGAGGATTCCTCTAGGACTTCATCGGGAATTCCTCTAAGAGGTCGAATCGAATCGAAATCGAATCGAATCGAGAATTCTTCCAGGAGTTTTGGAAGTTGCTGCAGGAGAACCTCGGGAGTTCCTCCAGGAGATTATCGTAAATTCCTCTAGGAGTTGCTCGGGAATTACTCCAGGATCCCTCAGGAGATCCATGGAGGAAATCGACGAGAATTTCTCCAAAAGATCCTCAACAATTCCTCCAGGAGTTCCTTTGAAATTCATCCAAAGATCCTCAGGAATTCCTTCAAGAGATCCTCCGGAATTTTCACATGAGATCCTTGGTAAATTCCTTCCAGGAGTTGTTCGGAAATTTTTATAGGAGTTCCTCGGGAATTTCTCCAGAAGTTCATTGAGAATTCCTTCAGGAATTCCTCAAAAAAATTCTCGGGAAAACCTCCAGGAGTTCCTTGGAAATTCCTCTTGGGATTCCTCGGGAATATTCTGAGGAGTTACATGTTTCTCGCGAACCCCTGCAAGAATTCCACGAGCAGTTCTTCATAGTTTCTCAAGGTTCTTTTCCGGCAGTTCCTCGGGAATTCCTCTTGGCCCCCAGAAAACCTACTCCAGGAGTTTCCTGGGAATTCCCAACGATTTCCTGGAGGTATTTATAGGTATATCCAGATGAATTTCTGATAAACTCCTGAAACATTTCTCGAGAATCATCTGGAAGAATTCCCAAGAAAATGCTAGAGGGATTCTCGATGAACTTCTAGAGGAATTTCCAAGGAGGTCCTAGAGAAATTCCCAAAACAAAACTCATTTGAGAATTATCAAGAAACTCGTGAAGGAATTTCCGGAACTCCTAGAGGTATTCTCCTAGAGGCGTACCAGAGAACCTCTTGAAGAATTTTCGAGCAACTGGAGGAGAGTTTCCCGAGGAACTTTGGAAGAATTCCCGAGTAACTCCTAGAGGAATCGTCAAAAAACTCCTGGAAAAAATTCCGATGAACTCCAGGAGGAATGCGAGGAACTCCTAGAAAAATTCCGAGGAATACATGGAGCAATTTTCCAAGGATATTTTTTAGTAATTCCTATGGGAAGTCTAGAGGATCTCATAGAGGAATTCTCAAGGAATTCCTAAGGAACTCCTGAAAAACTTGTTGGCAAACTCCTGGAAAAATTTCTGAGGAACATCTGGAGAAAATTCCGACTAATTCATGTAGAACTTCCCGAGGAACTCTTAAAAAAATTCTCAAGGATCACCTAAAGGAATTCTCGAAGACCTTCCGAAGTAATTTTCTAGGAACTCCTGGAGAAATTCCTTTGGAACTCCAGAATGAATTCACGAGAAACTCCTAGTGGAATTCCTGAGGAAATTCTGGTGGAACTCCTGCGGAATTTCTGGGAGAGTTTCCAAGGAACTCTTGGAGGAAAGAAATTACCGAGGAACTTCTAAAGGAGTTCGCAAGGGGCTCCAGAAGAATTCCCGAGGAGCTTCTTGAAGGAATTCCCGAGGAACTCGTGGAGAAATTCCCGATGAACTCTGAAAGAATTCCCGAGTAACTCCTGGAGGAATCTCTAAAAACTCCAGGAGAAATGCCCGAGGAATACATGAAGGAATTTTCTGGGAATTCCTGGAAGGATTCCCGAGAAACTGCTGGAGAAATTTCTGAGGAATTTATGTAGGATTTCGCGAGGAACTCCTGGAAGAATTTTTGAGGAACTCCTGGAGGAATTGCCGAGGAACTCCCTAAATAATTCTCGAGAAACTTCTGAAGAAATTCCCGAAGAACTCCCGGAAAAATTCCCTTGGAACTCCAGAATGAATTCCCGATGAACTCCTGGAGGAACTCCCTAGTAATTCCTAGATGAATTCCCGAGAAACTCCCGGAGAAATTCCCTTGGAACTTCAGGATGTATTCCCGAAGAAGTCCTGGAGGAATTTCCAAGAAAGGATTTCTCGAGGAACTCATGGAAAAATTACCGAAATTCTCGAGGAACACCTTATTCCCGAAGAACTCCAGAATAAATTCTCGAGGAACTCCTGTAGAAATTTCCGAGGCTCTCCTGAAAAAAAAAATTGGCAAACTCCTGGAGGAATTCCCAAGGAACTGAAAGAATTTCTGAGGTACTCCAGGTGGAATATCCGAGGAGCACCTAGAAGAATTCCTGAGAAACTTTTGAAGGTATTCCTGATGAAATCCTGAAGAAATTCCCATGGAACTTCTAGAGAGATTCTCGAGGGACTACTGGAGAAATCTTAAAAGACTTGGACAAATCTTCGGTCAAGCCTCCGGAAAATTCTGGATGAAGCTCTGTTTAAAATTCAAACGACGTTCTGGGGAGAATTTCCGAAAAAAAAAAACCTTGGTAATATTCTAGACACAACCTCTGTTTTTGGAGATTTTTGAAAAATTAGAGAATACCCAGTTGAATTCCCAGAAGAATTTTGTTGATGAAAATTTTATTTTCTATAAACAATTGCTGGTGAAAAATTAATTCAATAGTTCAGTATACTTCCTAAAATTTCCAAGAAATGGTGGTCATTTAATTTGGTTCGTATTTTAACTAAAAACTGCTTCAAAATTTCCGCCAATATGAAGACCGAAAAATTAGGAATTTGTAAGTTTTAAAATTTTATCTACAAAAATTGAAGCGCATTTCATTTGAAATTGTTCCAAAACTTGAATTAATGGTTTAGATTAATAACATAACTAATTTTTTTTCAGCTTTCAAAAGTCTTCAAAAGTCTTCACAAAATATGAAATGTCTTCCATATGTCTTCACAAAAATAAATGTCTTCACAGAACTTCAAATGTCTTCACATCTGGCATCCCTGTTCTAGTAGGTGGTTGAAGTACCATACTGAATAACATGCAATTTGAACTTTTTAATAACCATAAAGGTTATCTTAAATGTGAATTGGCTTCTGTAGCGATGTTGAGATTATTCCATATTATTCTGAATCTGCATGCCAAACTGGGCCAAATTTTCATGAATGTTGGTGCACGGGAACCTATTTAAAAACTAGGGGCAAGACACTGTGCAAACGAGAGTAACTCTGAGAAATTGGGTTCTTTAGGGGTATCCCGATTATTTCGAGTTGCGCAAAGTGATTCCTCGTTGCATCGTTTTTTTTTTTCTCGTTTCGCGTTTTGTGGAGAAAACACACTTTGTGAGATTCGGCCGGACGACGCCAGCTAGCGGTAGATGCGGGGTTTTCTAGAATTGATTGTGCGGTGGACATTATTCCCTGACAAGTCGCGTATGTGAGGACATATTCAATTCTTCGCGAGTGCATCGTCCATAGCAAAACAAAAATCGGCCTGGTGATCGTAGTAATTTGTTTACCAAAACAAAGCCCCTAATCTTCCCTTCCCGTATCCAAACTCCTAGTGATTACTCGTAGTAACGCAGAGAATTCCTAGGTTATTGGCCTAAGCGAGAATCACGCCATCACTTCCTACCCTATCCTTAATTGACCTGCATTCGGACGCGGCCGGCGCTGGTATTGCTTTTTGAAAAGTATTGGGATGTCAGCATTTACACAATGAGGAGATGAAGCGGCGCAGTATCATAACGTCCGAGGCCATAATGTCCCAGGGGTTTATGGCGCTTTTTTTCGGGGCATAACGTCCAAACATACAAGTATGCCACGAAGTCCAAGGCAAGAAGGCACATAGGATATTATGACGCACCTAAACTTTTGGACGTTATTTCGCAAAAAAAACGCGACTTAACGACCGGGACAGTATGGCCTCGGACGTTGTGACCCGGCCCCGGCTAGTCCCAAGCATCATCTGTTGGTTCTTTGTGTAAATGCAGCTGTCCTTGCAATAACAGAGGAGCAACCGCGGGCGGTCAATCATGCTCATGCTCATGCTCTTTAGGGGTATCCCGATTATTTCATAATCTGATTCTCCGCCTAAAAATTTGCCGAAAACCAAAATTTAATAATTTTTGAAGTCCGGGAACTATTTTTAAAATGCATTTAAAGTTTGTATGGGGAAAATTTTTTGTTCGGGTCGAACTGTCACTTTATCGATTGAACTGTCATTGAGTTGTCCAAAAAATGTTTCACGAAACCTAATGCAAGCCTATCCATATACGTGAGAACAAAAGATGTTTACAAAGTTCTTACAGATAGATTAACACGGGAAATCTGAACACAAACCACTACCACACAGGAATTCGGATTGGTCAATTCTATCCACGAAAATTAAAACTGTTTTGTTAATTTAACCATCAAAACAAAGGTATTGGAATCCAATAAAATCACGATATACTCAGAAAAATGAGCTCTTTCGATTAGGCTATAGAAAATTGCAATATTTTATTCACTAAACAACCCAATTCTGAGTAATCTTTTCAGCAATGATCGACGAAATTGTTGAAAAACACCCCTAAAACTGCAAGAAAAGCGGGATATCAGGTAATATTGTTTTGATAGGTCTGGTACGTTTGGCATAAGGACGTTTGGCACAAAGGACATTTGGCATAAGGGACGTTTGGCATAAATACCATGTGAAATATATTTTCCCTCTGGAGAATAATTAAAGAACACCTTCAATGGAAAGAAGGCAAACTTGTTAGTGGTGCATTATTTTGGATCTCTTATTTTCGAAATAACCTTTTGCTTCCATGAATTTGATTTTTTTCCGGAAGGTGAATGTTCCTTCTTTTCTATATAGGCTGTTCTTTATCGATACAAGCAATCTAGATTCCGGTAATAATTCTTTCCAGCAAATCATTCTTGTCTGCATATTATATTCAGAAAAATTAATGCACTATAATGTATCATCCTTCTTTTGAATACTTTTCTTATTTGACGTTAAGTATATGGTTCATTTATTACTGAAATGATTTTATGACAAACGTCCTTTATGCCAAATGTCCATTATGCCAAACGTCCTTTATGCCAAGTGTCCTTTATGCCAAACGTCCTTATGCCAAATGGCCTTATGCCAAACATACCAGACCCGTTTTGATTTTGCGATATTGTCGTCGCGGTTGAAACCCGAAGTTTCCCCACACGCGACAATCGAGTTTTCTCCAAATCCATACGTGGAACCTAACGTCGGACATAGTGCGCTGGGAAGCGGATCTGGTCCTCTATCCAGCGCACTTTGCCCGACGTACGTCCGTCGCACGGTTCAGGAGAAAAATCGATTTTCGCGTGTCAAAAATTCCGATTTTCAACTGCACGAACAATAAATCAGGCAACACCCAAGCAAAAACGGGAGCAATCCAGAGAAATTCTGAGCAACTCTGTGAAGGAAAATGTACTCTCCAGCACAGTGTCTTGCCCCAAGTTTAAAAATCAGTTTGAAGTTTGTATGGGAGCGGTTTGTCGAATCACCCTTCGTCGCATTTTATACGTTTTGTAGTTGTCCATCTGTCAAAAAGTGATTTCAAAAAATCGCTTAGTAATTAAGTCTAGGTATCAAAATAAAGTTAAATACAGTAAAAACTTGAAAAAAAAATCATAGTGGCTCAGAAAAATTCGTATACCGTCTACGCCCGTTGGTTTGAACGACACCTCATGTAAACTAACGGGGTTCATTTTTAATTTCAACTTCTAGTAACCCTGTGGGTATCGAAAAACACATTGATGGTAATCCTTTTTGCTGTTTTCATTGGCGTAAATAGGGGGTGGCCAGGGGGGCATGGCTCCTCCAGAATCACGAGATTCAGGCGATAAGTATCTTTGGAGTAGTTCAGGGGTATATGAAATCTATATTGAAATGGCTCTGCCCCCCCACCCCTAGACCTATGACCTACTTACGCTTATGGCTGTTTTGTTTTAATTGTGCGTTCCGTTTCACCCCGTTCCATGAGCAGAATGACGTTTGAATCATTTTTAGTTTGAACGATGTGCAGATAAGCGGGGCTCAAATAAAAAATTGTTCAGATTAGATGCGTTCAAACCAACGGGGGTATCTGGTATCAGTAGGTCGGCTCCAGAGGCATGTTCTCCTCCATTTGGGAAATTTGTGCCATCGCCATGAACAACACGAGCCTATTCATCATTTACCTGAAGGAGAACCCTAATAAACCAGGACCATTCACGGACCGTAATGTAGACTGTTCAACAATATCGCATACTGTTCGAACTGTATCCCGAATGGGTGGTTTAGCACATCTTATGGTTATCGTTTATGCGGTAAGGGAAGGAAACAAGGATGGGACAGGGGAAATGGCAGGTAAAGGAATAGAATCGTCATACACGCATAAGCGTACCACAATGGGTTCAAACAGCGCCCTGAAAAGAGCACTGTGATAGCGCATAAAGCGTAAAGTGAGCCTAGAGCTCTTTACCGCAGCGGGTCAACAACAACAGAACGTCCTGGAAATTCAGGTTTCTGAAGTCAGTTTCACTTAATAAGTGTTTACCGAGTACTCGGAAACGCAGTTGCACCAAATCTGGACAGTTACCAAATGATACGAAATTCCATAATCGAATTCACAGCTATCACATTCAAATGAATCAGCTTGCTGAATATTTGCCATGTGATAGCTGAGTCGGCAGTGGCCAGTCAACGCTTTGAGCAGCATGCTGCAATTCTGCTTTGACAGATTTGTAAGATTCTTCGCCACCCTTGGAGATGGCTCAGTACAATACAATTTTGTTTGACGACATGACTCCAAACTATTCCAGTATTGTTTGTGCTGTATGGCAGCCCAAGTGTCAATCTGAAGCTTTACCCTATACTTGGATACCGGAATAGCTGGCTCAGGGCCAATGAAGTCATGTGATGCTCCAGTACGAGCTAACTCATCAAGGGCTGTCCATAAACCACGTGGTCATTTTTTGAGAGATTCCGTTGTTGGTTCACATGAAGAGGTACGTTGGCCAGATAAACATCACGGATGTGATGATCCACAATGCGTTCTAAGTATTTCAGAAGAGAAATGTCACACTGATAGGTCTAATGCTCTTTGCTTCTTCATACGACGCACGACCCAGTAATATCCGCCAAGATTTGGGAATGTACCCTGTAGCAATACTGCAAACAAGTATTTTTTTATGTTCAAAACAAGTTTGAAAGAATCAAATCTTTTCTGAAGCAAAATAGGATAAATCCCATCTGCCCCAGGAGACTTGAAAGGAGCAAAGCTATAAAGTGCCCATTCAATCGATTCTACAGTTACAATACATACTCTCAGCCGAAGCCAGGGAATCATAACTACAAGAAAAGACATCAGGTTCATCCAAAGATGTAATATCCACACATCCAGGGAAGTGTGTGCCGAAAAAGCATTCCAGAACTTCCTCATCAGAGGAAGTCAGCAAACGAAGTTCGTTCACTCGGAAATCCTCAGATTTCGCAAGGATTTTGTTTAACCGACGAACTTCATTTGAACTGGAAAGATTTGTACAAAGGTTTTTCCAGCCGGATCGGATCAGCAAACCGGAGACCTTTCCTGTAGGCCCTGCGAGCCGATCTGAAAGCCTCCGAACCAGACGAACGTCGTCTGTTCCAACTCTTCCTACATTGTTGCCTGAGTTTCGCCAGATCAGAGTTCCACCAAGGGGTTCCTCTTGTGATCTTCACAGACCGTAGAGGGCATGCTTCTTCAAAAGCTTCCATGATGAAGGTCGTTGTAGTATCAACGGCATCATCTAAAGCACTTGGAGTGTCAATAAATCCATGAAATTTGGCCGCAACCAAATCAATAAAAAGATCCCAGTTTGTTGACCGAGGATTCCTGAAACGCAATGTTTGCGAAGTAAAGCCTGAAACACATAGCGTCCGTTCCGTCGAGGTTTGCGTTTTTTTGACAGCTTTCCCATAGGAAATGTGTCAAACTGCTGTCACGCACACGCAAATGTATACATATATGCATTGTGTGGGGCACTTAACATTTAAATGTTAAAAAAATATGTAGCAATGGTCAGATAAAGATTCTTCATCTGACACATGCCAATTGGTCAGCTCGTGACTAACTCTACTAGAGCAAAGCGTTATGTCTAACACTTCCTCTCTAGCAGATACCATGAAGGTTGGGCGGTTATGCCTATGTTAAGTAAACCAAGATCTGTACTACTTAAATACTCCATCAAACTGGGGCGGGCCTCTCAAGTTAATGTCTGAGCTGCCCCAGATAATATGGTGAGCATTAGCATTATTGCCAACAATCAGCGGAAGGCCTTTTGAAGTGAAGTATGCGATGACTTGTTTGAAAGCATCCGTAGGGGATGGTTCACGATGCGGTAAATAAACAGAACAATAGACGTAGCAATCACCGAGTTCACAAGGTTTCCTAAGTAGAAATTCCCTTACGAAAGTAAGGTTCTTCGACTAACGCCACTTGGGTTGTACCATTTTGCATAAGTCTGCAAAGATTGATCGTTGCTGTTCTTTTATGCTGAAGATTGATCTAAGCTATCCTAACCGTAGCCACTACCCAAACTAGGTAAGATTAAACTCTTCGCCATAATAGCACAACAAAGAACAACAGCAATGAAACCAGATCGGTATCGATTGGAAAACTCCAAAGGCGAGGATACACAGAATACACTGTGTAAATTGCATAATGCGAAACCATATTCACTTAAATACAAATTTCGGCGGAAGGGGGGTCTGAAATGGCGAAAATTTGATCTACGTGGTTCATGAACAGCCCCTTTATGGACAGCGCCGCATTATCCGGATGATTCGGAGTGGAAGATCATCGTTTCTGCCGCCCGCATAATCCAAGACCATACAAAGATTGTTCAACTTATCGTTAACTTAACTATTTCGTCATTCCCTCATTCCATAAAGCAGTACGTACGCCTATGGGCTTGCATTTGGCAGTCACTGTGGTATACTGGACATGTGCACCAATGAGTACTTTTTATGTGCTTGTCGTTGTATTGTTTTTGTATGGAATGTATCACTTTGTTAACGTTGTAAAAATGTATAGTTACACTTTTTAACGCGTCGGTAATCGAAGTTAGTATTGATGCTCAGATTTTGATCGTATATCATGCGCGTTTTAGTATTTATCGGGAAAGTTCCGCGGTGCAAAAGACCGAAAAAAATACACGAAAGGAAACAAAGATCAAAATTGAAGATACAGATATCATAGTTATCATTCCCTGCCACCGATTAATTCATACTATTCATAAAAGATAGATATAGGGTGACAATGGGTATTATCGGCAGGTTTGTTCTCTTCGTCATGGAGGGTTTTTGTCAGCCAAATTGCCTGAAACTTGGCCATATAATTCAGCTTAGTTGGGAAGGATTTGAGACCAACTCTAACTTCGATAGGTTTCAAAAAACCCTCAAAGACGAAGAGAACACAACGGCCGAGAATAGGTAATTTCCCCTAGATGAGTAAAGATGACCATTAACTCATACCTTCATTTTACTTCTAAAGGATTTTTCAAACTGGCCCGATGAACCGTTCGAAGAGATGGACAGCACTCTTGCAGTGCAGCAGTACATACAGCAGATGATCAAGAAGGATCCATCCAATGTGGAGCAAATTTTGACGATGCCTGATGGGCAAGATGAAGGCGTATGGAAGTACGAACATCTCAGGTAACGTTCTTAATTATTTACAAACATTGTTTGTATTAGTGACGCTGTTTCCAATGCAGACAATTCTGTATGGAATTGAACGGTTTGGCGGTGCGGCTACAGACGCAGTGTTTTCCTGCCACCTGCACCCAGATGACGGCGACCGAGCAGTGGATCTTCCTGTGCGCGGCGCATAAAACGCCAAAAGAATGCCCGGCGATCGACTACACACGTCACACGCTGGACGGGGCCGCTTGCCTTCTCAATAGCAATAAATATTTTCCCAGCAGGTAAGTGTTTTTTTTTTATATACCGCATTTAGTTCACCACTGGACTGCGAACTGCGACTTCATAAGTGCGAAAACGTAAATAAAAGTGCGCGATTGCATCAAATCAGGTTGATGTCTTCGGCGCACTATTTCTTCATTCTATGGTGAACAAGTGCTCTGAAGATACCGAGTTGATTTGATGCAATCGCGCACTTTTATTAGCGTTTTCGCACTCGTGAAAACTAGTGCGATAGTCCAGTGGTGAACTAAATGCGCTATATTGGGTGGTAAATATCATATATTCAACATCATAACCCGGGGAAAATTAAACACACAAATATACATATTGCGAGACAAATTTCCATTCAGCAGAAATTTGTCTTAATTTTATATAACATTCGTTATATCATTCCAGACGATAAATCAAATTATTATCACAGCAGATTAATTTCGCCCTTGAAATGGTCTCAGTGACTTATTTTTGCCTCAATTATAATGGTTATTGTTTACCCCATAAGAGATATCTTATACAACAATAACATAAATCATCCATCAATGGTTTTAAATTGTGTGAGAAGAATTAGGTTCTCCAGTACGCTCTCGGCTTTCACACAATAAAGCTTTGTGATAGCAGATTCTGGATACCTCGCAGATTTTGATTTGAGCAAGGTCTTTAGAGCGATCACTTTTATCAAAGTTATTGATTTGTCTATGTCTTGTTATACTTTTCTCAGCGTTGTAATCCTATTAATATCTCCAATTTATCAAAACTCTTCAGGGTGTCAATCAAGGATTCATCAGTGGCGAAGCTCGGATCCGTTTGTCGGCGGGTCTATCGAATTTTCTCGCATGCGTACTACCACCACCGGCGAATATTTAACGAGTTCGAAGAGGAAACGTATCTGTGTTTGCGGTTCACTCACTTTGTCACCAAGTACTCTCTGATGTCGAAAGAAAATCTGATTGTTCCGATTCCGGAGGGAGAACTGACGCCCGGCGAAAGCGAGGCTTAATAAATTCAAATAAATTGCATCCCAAAAACCTCTAACTGCTACTATGCCCCTCCCCTTTCTGGATCATTGTTTGTGAGTTTGGACATCAGCGTTAGATTTGTGGAAAGGATTAGTTTTCCTTATGTTTATGTTCTATATGTGTAACAACAACCAGGTTGAATGTTCTTTGACTTGTTCCTCGTCTCTCGAAGCGCTTGTTTGAAAAAAAGTTTATGTTTTAACTCTCGAACGTCCATGATGCCAGCCATGCGAAGCATCTTTTATAGAAGATCAGAACATGACACGGGAGTTCGTAATCAAAGATAAACATATTTGTAGTATTTCAATCATTTAATAACCAGGGGAAACAATGAGCATACATAAATATATTGGAGCAAGCGTCATTCGAAATCTGTATAATCTACTCGACAAAAACGTGTAAAATTAAAAGTATTTATCGATTGAACAGTAGTTTAATTTATATAAAAAGTATGTAGACTACAAGTGAAAAATAAAACAAACAATAACTATCTCTTAAGACATCGCACCGATCTTCAAAAGGCTGAAGTGAAATTGAAAAATAAAAGGGAAATTGAAAACAATATGCTCTAGCCCGTGAACAGCAACCATCCCTCTTGGAGCCCTGTGTTTTAACTATCCATGATGCATGCGCACCCTGTTCGTTACATCTACCTGTTTTCTAACATCCAGCGAAGGCATGTTTTGGGTATCAAATCTTTATGATCTCTTTAAAAATGAGAAAATACACTTCAAAATACAATAGTAACAATACCGCAAACGTTTAGGGTTTTCGACAGGCGCCAAACGAATTACATGTCAGTTTTTATGCTGTTTGAAGTTGAAAGGAAATCCAAAAAGTAACGCATTATTACACAGAATTCACGACAATTTGTACGAATCGTAACAGAACAGAGTATAAACAGTGTTTAGTAACTACGTATACACGTCATATATAGTCACTCACCATCAGCAAACTATATCAATAGCGAGAAGGGAAAGAAGAAATGTTAAAGTAATGCACCGGAGGTAAAAGATGGTTACACCTGAAAGGAGAGATTATGTAATTAAGCCTTGGAAAGGAGAAAGTCAAATAAAATCATTAGTAATATGATCATTTAATCGTTAGACTACTGTTTGCAGTTATAGATATCACAGCCGATAAGGAAGCTATTTTAGCGCCAGCCGTTCTAAATGTAATGTTGACCTACAGGATATTATCTCTCTGAAGGAGTTCAAATCATTGTAAGAGAAATCAGTGAAGAACAATACTTACCTTACCGGTAATACTAAGGTCTAAGTGATCTGTGCTGTACAAAAAAGTCGTCTCCATTCTACTCGGCCCATGGCTGTGTGTCCAATTCCGCACTCTGCGAAGGATCCGCAAATCGTCCTCCACTTGATCGACCTACTTAGCTCGCTGCGCACCACGTCTTCTTGTACCGGTCGGATGACTTTCGAGAATCATTTTAGTCGGGTTGCTATCCGACATCCTGATGACGTGACCCGCCCACCGTAGACTCGCGGTATGGACGATGGTTGGTTCTCTCAGCAGATGATGCAGCTCGTGATTCATTCGCCTTTTCCATGTCCCGTCTTCCAACTGCACTTCGCCGTAGATGGTACGCAACACCTTCCGTTCGAAAACTCCAAGGGCGCGTTGGTTCTCTGCACGTAGGGTCCATGTTTCGTGCCAACACTGAAAGACGGCTTGCGGTTGAAATTACTATTCTGCTAGGTTAATTTAAATACACATCGCCACTAAATTTGTACAGACTGAATTTCGTTTCAATTCAACAGATTAATGTTTTCTATTCTACCATGGTCCCAATTTACAATTAAAAAAATCTTCTATTGGCAACCGGATTCGAACCAAGAACCATGAGATCACCAGGCTTGCACGCTACCACTAGGCTATTGCTCCGGTTGATAGGAGAAGAAACAGAACGCGCATAAGAAGCGATTGTTGGTCGATAATCAAGTTTTACCATGGTAAATTTGAAAACATTGTTATGTTTGACATTACCGCAAGCCGTGTTTCAGTGCATAGAGGACGACCGGTCTAATCAGCGTTTTGTAGATAGTTAACTTCGCGTTACAGCGAACTTTATTCGATCGTAGAGTTTTGCGGAGTCCAAAGTAAGCACGATTTCCTGCCACAATGCGCCTCTGAATTTCTCTGCTGGTGTCGTTGTCGGCGGTCACCAGTGCACAATGGTCCACGAAACAGATTTACGAGGAAAGATGCATTCAGCGCCTTCAAACGATTTTCTAGATTAATATGGTCTTCTACAAAGTTGTTCTTCAAAAAAAGGCCCTCTTTTACATGAAAATTAGGGTGGTCCATATTTTCAAAGAAATTGGGAATTAAACTTTTTTATTTGCAAGAATAACTATATACATTCTTCGGGATATTTGTAGATCTATCAATTTTGAGCAAGTTTGCTGAAGACACTTTTTATGTACCTTTAAAATTGACCTATCTAGAGGTATTTTTCTGAATAAGCTTAGGGTGGTTCAAGAAAAACCGGTTTTCTGGCGTTAACTTTTTCAGTTTCGATTTTTTATCAAAGTCGCCCAAGAATCACTTGTAGAGCATTTGAAAACGCGTCGTTTCGTGCACTGAGATGGTCGTTATCTCTTTTGGTTCAAAAGTTACAGGCATTTTTCTTAAAAAATCATAGTTTTTTTAAAAGGTGTTATGGGCGGGTTGGGGCAAACATAAACAATATCTTTTGCCCGCATTTAAAAGAAGAAATGTTGTTGTAAAACATATCAAAAAATTGGAGGGGTGCTATTTTTGTAACTCAAGTGAAAAATACTTGAAAAGTGCCTATTTTTTCTAGAAAATCATCAAAAGATTGAACGGAATGATGTAGCAACATTCTCAGCGCACGAAAATGTGCGTTTTTTAAAGCTCTAAAAATGGTTCTTAGACAACTTTGATGAGAAATTGGAAACAAAAAAGATAAAGCGCTTAAACTGTTTTGACCAAATTTGGAGCATTTTCCCATAGTTTTCATAGGGTGACGCTAGAACCACAGACAAACAGACGTAACACTCTGATGATTCCCATCGTACATCAATTTAACGGTCTATTTAAAAATTTGATAGTTGGCCAACTGACCATCCGTGGCGCTCGCATCATTTTTGCTCGAGTTTGACGTTTGCCCACTACCGCCATCTATTTGATGGTCGGCCAAACTCAGTCCTTTTAGCATTGGGCGAACATGTTGCCGTGACTATGATGTGAATCGAAAAATGTTCGAAGTGTTACGTCTGTTTGTCTGTGCTAGAACAAATCGTTTTATTGCTTTATCTTTCTTGTTTCAAATTTCTCGTCAAAGTCGCCTAAGAACCACTTTTATTGCACTGTTCCCACCAAATCGAACTGCACAGTATGAAAGTGTGACGGTTAAAAAGTGTGACGATAAGTGCAACCATGCTGTCTGACAGCATTTTGACATCGAGAAATGTCACAGATTAGCACGTGGTGTGTGTTTCGTCGGAATCTTTCTCGGTTTTGTTTTGATTCTCAGCCATCTGACAACTCTCCGATTGAATTTTCTCTCTGTTTTTCTCGCGAAAGTTGGTGCAGTGTGGCCGCAGTCATGCAGGTTTGTACGTTTCTTCTATAGTGTAAAAAGTTTTTGGAATGGTAAATTTATGAAAATGATGTCGGCAACCGTGCCCGAACACAAAAATAGTGTGATAGCTGAATGCATCAAAAATCCATCTTTGAAAGCAACCAGCAATATAAAAAAATATGTCAACTGATTTTGTATTTGATTATACCACAGAGAACAGACATCCAAGTCCAGTTCCGAAACTGTGTAAGGAATTTAACGGCCATTTGAAATCGGCAACACAAGTGGCAATAGCGTGGCGCTGCAATCGGTTAATTTCCCATACTAATTTAATTCACCACTTGAAATGTTTCAATTCACCACTGACTGTGGCAATTCGCGACTACGAAGTTGTCGAATGTGCGTGAAGGTTTACGTGAGAAAAAACGAGAGGGAAATATTTTTTGCTTTTTTTTCACGCACATTCTGACAGTTCCTTACGAGGTTTTTCATTAGAGCGACAAAGAGTTGGAATCTCTTTTACCTTCGTAGTCGCGAATATGGTGTTTGGTGGCGTTAGTGTTGTCATCGTGTATTGGTTTGCAACCTTACTCAAGTAAAGATTCAAATCCTTACACAACTTTCCGAATGAAATTTGTTCTAGCCTGGGTGTCTGTTCTCTGTGATTATACAAACATGATCCAAGCAACAATAGAGTTTTTTTTGCAACTGCAACTGCAATTACTTTCTATCGTGGACCACGATTCGTGGTGCCCTTTAAGTGTTACCAGTGGGACGAAAAAAAGAATCCAAAGTCCAAAATCATCACCCGCGGGCTTTTACAATCGACCGACAAGGTGGTGATGCGGCTGGTTTGGTGCCTTCAGATCACGCCGGGAAAGCTGTTTGATGAAGTAATTCAAATACACACTATTTTTATTTCGCTGGAAACCAGCAAATTTTGCTGGTTTTTGACATGCTGTAAAACCAGTAATCCATCCAGTAAAATATTTTTTGCTGGTTTTTCAGAAATGCATTTTGACAGCTTGTTATGCTGGTCGTTCAGCAATTTTGTCCGAGCTCGAATCCGGCCGAAATTTTCTGTTTTTTTTTTTACTTTTCAGCCGAAATAAAAATTAATTAAAATGTTTGTTTGAGCTTGATTTTTTGTAATCAAAAGTAAGTAAATTTGATAAAGGTTCATAATTGAAGTGGTGCAATCAACTCTAGTGTAAATCCCGACGAAAATAAAAGCTTTTCCAGGTGATTTTCTTGTTTTTCTGCTTGTACGGTGCCTCGGGCAGCAACGCGCAAAATGTGTCAAGGAAAATGCTTGGGGGGAATGCTAAGTGTTTGACAACTCTTTTGCTGACGTTCAGCAATTTCTTACTTTGCTGACTCTTCAGCTATCATTACTGTAGTTTCGGTAAACTACAGTTTGCTGATCACGTTCCAGCAATTAGTTTTGCTGGAAGGAAAAATCAAAATTTGGTGTGTTCATTGACTTCTGAACGAACACCCCTCGGTTTCGCATCGATCATCTTTCATCAATCTGGCAGCACTGGCACCATTCGACGAGTTTGCGAGACACTGCTGCACTCAGCACTGTGAAGGCTTCGTGCGTGAAACGCGATCTCGTTCGTTTATCGGAGTGTTGTGTGCCCAAAAATATCATCATTTTTTGCTGGAAATCGCCTACCATCCGTCCTCTTGCCGCGTGTGTCGGAAATGATACGAAACGGATAATTCGATTCCGCCGCGGAAGTGACCAAACCGTGCCTATTCAGTCGTGAAAATTTCGTTTCGAGTTGGTTCGATTTTACCCATCGAGGTGGTGCGGGGAAAAATAAAATTCCGACCCGACCCGACCGCCAGTGTGACAGCTGAACGATTTTGTTTGGTGCGTTGGTGTTCGTGTTGCGTGTGATTCGCGCAGTGCGGTAGTGTGTGTGCGAGGCCGCCAGGTGCGCGCTTTTGACAGTCCGAGCACGGCCCAGCAACAACAATAAACCTCCTGATCGCCTGTCATCTGCTTCGTTTTGGATTTTTGGATTGTTGTGACTCGCGGGTTGGAAAAGGGAAAAAAGTGAACTATTTTTCATCTGCAGCTGGAAATTCGGGCTAGTGCGTGTCCCATCACAAGGTGGTCACAATTTCGAAACATAAGCTAGAACCGTACGGCGGTGGAGGTGGCGGAAGTAGCGGTGGTCGTGATCTCTCCGGGAAGCGACTGATACTGTGGAACGTAGAAGCAGCAATTGGTGGAACGGGAGGTAAATCGCAAGCGGAAGAAGAAGCATCGCCGCCCCTGGCAAGCGCCATGAATATGACCGAGAACGATCGCAAGCGGGCAAATTTCTCGGCGCTCAGCAACACGAACGGGGCGGTCATCAAGATGACCACCAACGCCGGAACGGGAAAGCCCGGCGACATCAAGAAGATCGTCATCAAAAACTTCAGAGGTGAGAACAAACTTTTCCGATACCTACTGGGTGGGGGGCCTTGAGAGGGGTCTGCGATTGGGAAAATAATCGCCACCACTATCGTCATTTTGTTCTGTCTTATTTGGCGAAGCAATAGCACTAGCAGCAATCCTGCTGTTTGTAGAATGCGAGAAACAACTCGTTGAAAATAGCTTACCTTGAAAGTTTTTTGTATATGGCCGGATATGATTACGGCAGAGTAGTGTGGCTAATTTTGCTCTACTTGGGGTGTACACCTGTAAAGCTGTTGTCTTACCTTCGCTTTTCGCTGGGATTCAGCTACCTTTGTTGCAGTGTTGTTTTCAGTATCAGTGCGATGCAAATTCGAAGGTGGCGCAATGATGAACCAGTTTTTTTTTTAGTTTTGGAGTCGTGATTATTCATTAATCAATGGATGTTCGTGTGTAGGTCGTTGTAATAGGTTATGCTGTCGGGTTGTAACTTATTGATAACCCAACTATGTAGTAAATGCGAATATTTTGTTGAAAGTATAAAAAAGACTCCTTTTGTTGTGGCTCTTTTTAATTTGCAAGAATAACTATATTAATTTTTCGGGAAAGTTGTATGTAGATCTATCAATTTTGTGCAAGTTTTCTAAAGACAGTTTTTATGTAGCTTTAAAATTGACCGATCTAGAGATATTTTTCTGAATTAGCTTAGGGTGGTTCAAGAAAAATAGGTTTTCTGGTATTAACTTTTTCAGTTTCGATTTTTCATCTATGTCGCCTATGAAACACTTGTAGAGCATTTGAAGACGCGTCGTTTCGTAAATGTTGACAAAAGATATTTTTTTTATGTTTGCCACCATTCATCATATCACTTTTTCAAAAAACTATGATTTAAAAACACCTGCAACTATTGAACCAAAAGAGACAACGACCATCTCAGCGCAAGAAACGACGCGTCTTCAAATGCTCTACAATTCAAGCATAATATTTCAAATCGACGTATCTAACTTTTTCACTAATCTGAGTAAATTCATGGTCAATGTTGACGACCATTTCACTAAAATGATTTTTATAAAAAGACTTTTCATAAGTTTTTTCGTGCTTTACATCACCAGGGATATAGCACGCACTAGGTAAGAAACAAAACCTACTCATTCCATATCATTTTCACAATGATTTTTGGCAAAAATAAACATACACCGGCGTAGACCTGTGCGCCGACTTTATTTTGCTCGGCGGCGGCGTGAGGGCCATTTTTGGCCGGCGGCGGCGGCGGCATCGGCGTCACGCCGGTGGCAGCTTTCGGCGGCGGCGGCGGCGGCGGCGGCGTGAATCGGCGTGACCAAAATTTGACCATAATGTCAATATTGGCAAACCAAAGAAGTTGTCATTATGCTCTACAAATTATAGTCTAAGCTTTTTCATGACTATTGATGATAAACTATTACGTTTGAATAAATATCTTCTTTATTTCTGTTCGGGTCAGTCACTTCGACAGTGATTAGACCTATTGTGATATTAGGGTGGGGCGGGGCAAGATGGGTCGCGGGGCAAGATGGGTCAGTGCCATTTTTGGGCGCATTACTCATGTTTTGTTGATGTTAATAATTTTGTTAGATGACCAGCATGAATATACAAAAGTTTGGGGCATTGATTGAAAAATAATTCACTCTCATTGGAAATAAAAAATAAAATGGTTTTTAGCCATTTTTCTTATGCGATACATTCCATATAATCTCCATATAAACGGTAGCGGGGCAAGATGGGTCACATTCAATTTTGAACGTATTTTTGGAGCATTCAAAAGTTAATTATTTTTTAGTACAAGA
>NC_085137.1:503594627-503594737 GCF_035046485.1 Aedes albopictus | reverse complement strand
ACAACCAGAACGCTCTCCACTAGGATTAAGTTTATAAATAATTTTCACTTGCAACTCCGTAGCGGAGCTCAGATTAATTTTAATCTGCATTTAAAAACATGTATGAATCT
>NC_085137.1:503593737-503594604 GCF_035046485.1 Aedes albopictus | reverse complement strand
ATTCGATCCATGAACGTCGGGATCACCGGGCCCGTGTTTTATCCACACGGCTACCGACGCTTGAGAATACCATGTTGCTAAACATGAATAAAAGCCAAACTGTGAGACGATTTTACGGCATAGAGTGACCTTATGAAATTCATCCGAATCATTATGAATTATTTAAAGGCCGTTTCATAAGTTAGGCCTTATGGAAGACTTAAGGTTATTTGGCTGAGTGTAGACAAAACCAATGCCAACCTAGGATTCAAAAGCTCCCACTGACATCGGGTTACTTGTTAGTTGTTAGAAAATCTTACCGCATTTGGTGATCCCACATTTATTTTGATAAATATTTGCATTTCGAATGCACACAGCCATATTTAAGGGCTGTTTGCAGTTCGGATGGAATTGTTTGGCCTATCTTTTTTTTTTCATTGCATTTATTTGAAAGGCTCATGCGTGCATAGCACTTAACGGAGCCGAAATGTAGTATTGTAAAAAGAAAATGTTACAATTATATTCTTAAAACTATCAACTTTTACACGCTGTCTTTTTTGGTCTGAGCATCTCCGTTGATGTTGATCCTGCAGCAGCAAACTGTGCACGACGGTCATTCGCCTCCTGTTTGTTTACCGCCTCTATGACCGAGCTTGTCCATTTAGTCAGATCCGCAAGGGCTTTTTCCTGTCTTCGTCGTTTTTCTTCCTCTTCTGCTTGTACTTTTCTTTGTTGTTCCATTTGCATCTGTTCCACGACCAGGGCCGGATTTACAAATGTGGGGGCCCGGGGCCACAGTGTTGTGGGGGCCCTTTATACAAAGGGTATATTTTTGCCATATACATGAAAAAAATCTCAAAAATATTAATCATTATTACAAAAATGTAT
>NC_085137.1:503493209-503593237 GCF_035046485.1 Aedes albopictus | reverse complement strand
TCCCAGACGGCTTCAACAAGCGCCTACAGGTGGGTGGCTAGAGCTGAGAGCGATCAATGGCGCTTAAGCATAGGCTTTTCAGCCAGGAAACAGTGAAAATATCAGTGCCCCATCCTTGAAGTATAAAGGCCCATGAAGTGACAATTAATCTCTTAGTTACGTCCTTGAGATGACCAATTCAAAATCACCTGCTCTTCTTCCTAGTGCTTTTAGTTGTTGAAAAATACACAAATTGTAATACTTGCTGGGATTTTCCATGTTATACTTAGATTTATGCACTAGATTTCTTGCTGTATTTGCTTCAGGAATTGCTGTCGAGATTTCCTCCAGGAATGTCTCGCAGGGTTTCGTTCAGAGATTCCAACATAAATTCTCGTTTTTTAAGCATTCTTATTGGAAGCTTGTCAGTAATTCGCGGTGCGATTTATTTCTACCAGTGTTTCAGGACTTTCCTCATGAATTTCTACTGGAACTCCTCTGTATCGTATCGGAATGTATCGAGAATTTTTTGTAAGGATTTCTCCAATACTTCCTCGTAGAATTACTTCGTGGAACAATCCAGGAATTTATCTAAGGATTTCCCTAAGCATTCTTTCAGAATTTTCTCTTATGATTCCTCCAGGAGTTGCTGCTGGGATTCCTCCAGAAACTCTACCGGGAATTCATCCAGAAGTTTCTTCAGGAATCCTTCTACGGATTTCTTGAAAAATGGGTATGAATGCCTCCAATTATTTCTACACTTATTACTCATACAATTTATCCAAGAGCTTTTTCTATGGATTTCCCTGTACACTTCACCAGCTGTAGCAACGGTACACTTTTCAATGAAATAAAGACTAAATGACTAATGTGACTGACCAGAACAACATAAAAGGGATAGAATATGATGCAGAGTATTTTTTCTGGATATCCTAGGTCACCCAAACCCAAACTGTTCTTGATTTTAGATCCTAAAGTCTACGGTAATAGCAGCTACTTTTTCATTATACAAAGCTATGATTTTTATTCTATTATGCCCATTAAGTCTATTTCAAAAGACAGTATCAGATCTATTGGGATATCCTAGGTTATCCAAACTGTTCTTGGGATTACACCTTGAAGTCTACGGTTGTAACGGTAACTTATTTCATTATAAAAGCTACGATATGTAATCTATCATGTCCAGTATATCTTCTGAATGTTCAATGGACATTATCAGATCAGCTGGGGTCATATGATGGATATCCAAACTATTATGATGTTGGATTTGAATCTAGCATCTACAGCAATTCTGCTTTGGCTATTTAGAATTATGTTGTTTATTGTCTATTATACCTACTGGAGCACACAGGATACAATCAGAGACTATGACATAGCTTCGTTACATGGAGACTACAGCCGTAATAATATCTTTTTTGCTGCTTTGAGTTACACAACATTATCATGAAGTGACCCTTGAAAGTTAAGAGGTCCATGGATCCTATTTGGTTGTGTAACGTTACTATCTAAAACAAAATAACCTCATGTTACAGTGGTTGTTTTTTATCAACTAAGCTCCATAAAAGTAAGGATGTCACATAAAGTCCCAAAAATAAATAACAACGCTTATTGTAACACTACTTAACGTAGGGACAAAAGTTATTGTCACAAGTGTAGACCTGAAGCTATGGTCTCCTGAGTAGTTTGGTTGATAGTTTGGAATATCTCAAAAGTATCTTGGAGTGACTCATGCAATGCCAGAGGGATTACAGATTATAGTTGGATGTGTAGTGTTACAGTTTATTGTGAGAATAACTACTGTTACTGTCAAGAACTAAACTTCAGGACAGTTTGGACGAGCCTCAATGTCTCAAAGGTTTATAATAATTTTTAGAAGAGTTAAGGTTGGCAGGTCCAGCAGCTTACGCAATGCTATTTTTACGGTAAAAACACATAACATAGTTCTTATAGATATGAAGGACTTTATTAGAAGGTAGTTTGGACGACCTTAAATGTCCCAAAGGTTTACACACTTAAAACAGGATGCCGAGATCGGCTGTGCTTTAACTGTGCTCAGTTAAAGTTCATCTGCTGAAATCTTGGATAAACGCTTGACGTTCTATGTTTATACCAGCGGTACCCATGGGTGCTACTATGAATAAACTTGCCTTTTTGATAATATCTCAGTTAAATTGCGATTCAACACGAATGTTGTTGTTTTTCGGATAACCAACCGAAATGGTATGTTAGACATACGTAATGACTGAAGTTCATAGGCACAATATGTGTTGAAAAATGGACAAATTGAATGGAAAAATTGCGAAAAAATCCACGTAGTTCTGGTGGGATTTGAACCCACGTCTCCCCAAGTTCGCTAGACAGGGCGCGTTAACCAACTCCGCCACAGAACAAGGTAACAATTCTGTGAAGTAGAAAGCCAACCTGAACCCAAAGCCCACCTCACCCCACGTTCTTTCCTCGGTCCTTAGATGTCCACTTCCGAATCTCGGCAAAAGAATGGAATTTAGCGGAGCTCAGCAGCAGTGTGTATACTATTTTTAGTAGACTTCAGGTTAGTTCAGTAACCGCGGTTGAATATACAACGTTACTCAGTAGAGCAGATATGGCTACTCTTACGAGTGTAGACCTGAAGTTCTGAACTCCAAGATAGTTTGGCTGTCCTGGAATATTCCTATAGTGTCTCTAAATGACATTTGAAATTCAAGAGCTTCACGGATCCCAACAGTTTATATATTGCTATTATTTATGGCAAAAATACGTAAAGATATTCTTGTAGATTTCAAGGACCTCATTTTAGGTCAGTTTGGACGACCCTTTCAGAGCGCTTCAGGAGGTCTTAGAGGGCTTCCTAAGCTCTCAGGTGAGCTTAACGGTGGTTTTAGAGGGGTTTCAGAGACGTTTTAAAGCGTGTCAATGCGTTTAAAAGAGTTTAAGTACGTTTGAGAGGTGTTTTAGGAGGCTTCGGAGGTTTAAGGGCTTTCCAAGTGAATTTTACAGAGGTTTCACGGAGGGCGATTTGAGGAACTTTTGACACTCGAATGAGTTTCGTGAAGGTTTCTGGGAACTTTCAGAGGTGTTTCAATACGTTTCAGAGCATTTTATAATCAGGGCGTTTCTGGGAGCTTCAGAGGCTCTCAGATGAATTTCACAGAGGCTTCATGGGGATTTAAAAGGCATCACAAAACGTTTCAAAGCGTTTCAGGGCGGTTCATGAGGTTTCCAGAGGTTTCATGAGAGTTTCAGAGGCGTTTCAAGGCGTATCAGGACGTTTCAGGAGGTTCCAGACGAGTTTTGAAGGGCTTTTTTTTTGTCTTTATTAACGAAATTTTTAACCCTAGGCTAGTTCATCTCGGGACCCACGTTTTACTTCCCTTCCGAAGGAAGAACCAGTGTTGCGAAACTCATGCTCACGAGTAAAAAATACTCACTCACCTTACTCATTTGCGAGTAATGCTCACGCTGTGAGTTACTCGCGTATGAGTATACTCACGCGTGAGTAATGACGTCATACTCTCGCGTGAGTATTACTCACTTGTGAGTAATACTCACGCGAGAGTATGACGTCATTACTCACGTGTGAGTTACTCATTTTACTCACGGTGAGTTTAGTGAGTAAGTTATTTTTGTTGGTTTGAAATGATGTTTTCGTTTGTTCTGTACTGCAATGGTGATTATTTATATACAAGGCACAGTTTTCGAGGAAAGGTGGATCTGCTCGAGAGCTTTGGCACCATAGGCTAAAAACTCTTATTGTTTACCTACGCATGCAAAGTAATATCATCAATTAGGAAATCTCTATATTTCACTACACTTTGTCAATGGTATAACTTTTTTCGCATACGTCGGGTCACTTTACGGTATTCAATAAAGATGTTTGGCGTATATTTACCTACCTTCAAATTAAAAATGGTAGGGTCAATTACATGTCCTAGGTCCAAACAATCAAAACTTTTCTTTTCTGCATTCATTTTCATACATCTGCATACGTTTTTTCCCATGTGGCTAGTTTCTATTACTGTGCAAAAATATAGGGCATATAATGGACAAATATTGGTTTTGCTTTAAAACTACTTGAGTAGGCAAGTACACGGAGGAAAAGCAGGCTAGTTTGAAACAACAAACTTGTTTGTTGTTTTTTCAACTTAGTTATTTGTTATTTCAAATCAAAAATTTGTTGTTTCTAAATGGAAAACGACGGTTGAAACAAACCATTTCATTTGTTGTTTTTAATATGAGACAGTAATATCGATTCCGGTAAAAACAAACTGAGAGGTTTGTTGTTTGCTACGAAACTCGCGGTTTGTTTTTACTAATGTTTGGGTTGACTGCTACTCTTGTTTGTTATGAAATACAAACCACATTATTAGTTTGTAATAACAAACATCGCCGGTAGAACCAAACTAAGATGTTGTTTGTGGAAAATTTAATCGAAACTTCAGTTTGAAACAAACCAAATTAGCGGTTTGTTTCATTTGGGTCTTCTCACAAGCCTCGTCATGAGCTCAACTCAATTATATGGCCACCATTTTGAAGAACCGTTTTGTGCCATCCAGCCAGTAAGTTTGGCAATTTGTTAAGTGTTGCAGCATGTTAGAGAGCTCCAGGTATGTTCAAATGAGTTGATGAGTGGTGTGCAAAGTAATAGTTTCGGATAATCTACTTCCAGAATAGAATCATGAGCCTTGCTGAAGATTAACATTGGCTGGAGCCACGTAATTTCCCGAGAGCTGAAACACGATGGAGGAAATCGCATCGCGCTGGTATCAGGAAAAATGCGAGAGTAATCGGTATTACAATCATATTATTATTCTGGTTATCATTACTTATCTCAATCAGTGTATTTGTATAAAATAAATAAATATGTGATCCTTACAAATTTTCCAATAATTTATTCGTTTTGAAAAAAATAATAATAAAGTAACAAAAAAGAAACATTTTATCGTTAAATTCAACCGACCAGTTTGTTGAAAACAAATCAGATTACGGTAATTTCAAACCATTGCATTTGGTTTGAAACAACTAATTTCGTTTGTTGATTTAGAGGCTGACAACCAGAACAACCACCCAGGTTGTTATTTTAAACTGACGTTGGTTAAAATTACTGTGAGATTCCGAAAAAATAACAACTGGATGCATTAGTTTGTTCCAACTAATGCGGGTAGTTGAAATCAACTAATATTCCGGTTGTGCCAAATTCAACCTAAACATCCGTTTGAATCTAACTAAAATCCGTTTGTGTTTACTAATTATTTTTCTCCGTGTAAGGAAAAAAAGTTTTACACTGGTAACGCCTCCCTTGTAAATCTTAAAGAGCTGTAGTTTTTTCTGCGCAGAAAAATAGTCCGTTCTATTTTTCCGTAAGGAAAAGTAACGTTTTTCCTCATACTAAACACTTGATCAGTTTGTAAGTTAAAATTTACAAAAAATAGTAAATTTACTTGAGTACTCAACTTTCGAACATGAAACTCACACACTAAACGCATCCAGCAAAGCAAAAACCAGCAAAATGAATAGTTGATTTTTAAGCAATTTTTTGCTAGAATCCAGAACAACTTTGTGCCCTATCAGCACAAATTGCTGGATGTTTCATAAAAAAGTGCTTAGACTTGATAGAATTGAAACAAAACTTTATTGGAACTTATGGGTGACAAAAGGAACAAATTGCCAGGGCCCGTAGCGTAGTGGCTACACGTTCACTTCATAAGTGGATGGTCATGGGTTCGATCCCAGCCCGGCACTTGCAATTTTTCGTCAGTTGCTCTTCCCCCCGAGAGCAGCTGGCGCCTGACCCTCTTCAGAGCATATGCTGCAACGGACCCGGACACCTGGATATCGGCTAACGGCAACTCATAATGGACCCCCAATCGGACAGGAAAAGGAACAAGAGCCACACATCAACATCCTCGTGCTCATCATTCTGCCATAATAGTGCAGAAAGTGAAAGCAGCGCAACGGAATCCAGTTCGATCTAGTAGAATTATAATAGAATACATTTGGTCGGCGTTAAGTCAGACCGGACTATCTGTTTTCAATTATTTCGAGAAAATGTCCTGCAAACACTTGAAATTTCAAATTTCTGGCATTATTTTCACAAATACTATTATTCTTTTATGTAATGACACATCTGCATCAAAATAACGTCGAAAAGTTCAGGTTTAACTTATTCCTCAGCTTATATTTACTTGCCCGAAAAATCGTGTAGTCCACTCTGACCGAACGCCGACCATTTAGGAGCTGTACAAAGTGTAAGTACAACTTCCAATTGGAATCGCTCACGCAGTGCCCTGGTGGACAAAAAAGCTGTAAATTAGGTAAAGTGATTGAAGAATGAAAAAAGGAACAAATTCTGAAGGAACCCCATGAGCTTTTTCGAATCTTAGTTTTTTTTTCATATAAAGTTGGACTACCCTAATTATATGAGCCTCGGACCTAAAAAGAAAAAAAAACTTCCGAGCAAATTACTACCAGTAACATGGCCAGTAATCACACCCAGATAACCAATAAAAATGGCTAAAATGGCTTTAATTCAGCACTATATGCGCCTTTGCAGCAGGTCTGCTGCTATCGAACTGTCAAATCCAAGGTCAAATCGGCTACCAATCGAGCACACCACACGATTCCGTAAAATTACTTTTTCTTAATTGCTATCTCTGCCAATCCCCTGAAGAAAGCGTTAGTTCTTGAAGCCGGCTCGTTTACGAAATTTCAGCCTGCCTTTCAATCTGCTACGTGTGGAAGCGAACTTTGTCGTACGAATTATCGTGCATTTGAGAAACGATCGTTTACACATTTGTTCAATGCGTTTAGTGTTCTTTATTAAATTTACAAGACGCACAAGCATGCAAATACATTTCGTCCTTTTAAAACAACGCTGAACTCAATTATATGTGAATGTCACGCCTGCACTAACAGAAAAAAATCACTGTTTTCAGCTTAATGCAACCGCCCATTCAAATCAGCACCACGTCCTGCACCAAATTTTTGGCTTCACGCCAGTTATATGTGGATGACAGCCATTTCAGGGGATTGATCTCTGTCTACAAGAGGTTTGAGTTCAAACAAAAGCCCTCACGTTGAGCTGTTGGGCTCAAAGGGGACCTGTTCAGGACCGCCCTTAACGGAGCGCTTAGAACTACCAGTAAGATACAATTCACTAGAATAAAAAAACAATAGAATTATTGACAAGCAACCTTGTCTACTGATTCAATACATTCGCCCCAATAAAACATACCATTTTAATGTTTGATAGGATTCCAAGCCTTTAGATAATTTTTAGATTACCGTATGAATATGAGTAAAGCATACTCGTGAGTGAGTATCTGCACGTCAATACTCACGAGTGAGTGTGAGTTGTACAGCGCTTACTCAAATGTGAGTAATACTCACGGTGAGTTTAAGGTGTACTGCTCATACTCACTCGTGAGTTTGACTAGTTGTGTGAGTACTCGCTCGTTTCGCAATACTGGGAAGAACCCACATTTTGTGAGTATGTCGGGAGTGGGATTCGATCCCAGGTCCTCAGCGTGATAGTCAAGTGTTCTAACCACCACACCAGGTCCGCTCCACAACTTCAGAGGCTGCCAGGTGAATTGCACGGAGGTTTCAGGGGGTTTCTAGAGGCGTTTCAAAGCGTTTCAAGGCCTTTCAATGCGTTTAATGGCGTTTCGGGGAGTTTCAGGAGGTTTGCGGTGGTTGAGGAGAGTTTAAGGGGCTTGTAAAGCTTGCAGGTGAATTTCACGGAGGTTTTAGGGGGTTTTAGAGGCGTTTCAAAGCGTTTCAATGCGTATCAGGGAATTTCATAGCGTTTCAGAGGGGTTTTAGGGGGCGTCAGAGGCGCTCAGGTGAATCTTACGGAAGTTTCATGGGGGATTAAGGAGTTTCATAACTGCATGAGGCTGTGTAAGCATAAATTTGATTCACGATGCTCCAATAGATCACAGATTACGCTTGTAGATCCGATGACCTATACCCGAACCAAAGAGTTCTCGGATACTTCTATACAATCATAGAACCCTCCACTAGATAGAACATAGATGCCTGACGCTGTGTAGACATAACTAGTAGCTCTCGTAGATTTGATGACATTTAAAGTAAAGGAGTAAAAGGAGGAGCCCCTTAATTGATAGATCATAACTACCTGAGGCTGTGTGAGTATAAACCTTAGTCATAAAGCTCTTAGAGATAACCAAACACGTTGGTAGATTCAAAGACCTATACACAAGGAAGTTTTGGAGATCCTCAAATTGACAATGAACTCATCATTTGACAGCACAAAGTTACATAAGGCTGTGTAAGCATAAATTTCATTCATAATGCGCCAATAGATGACTGATTAAACTGGTAGCTCAGACGGTCTTAACTTCAGAAAGTCCTGGAATACTTTAAAACCTTTAATTCTTATACACGCCCTAAACGCCCCTTAACTCTGCTTTTACCTAAATGGATTCTAAAAGGGTGTACTATTTTGTAAACTAGCTTCCATATCAGGCTAAATATAGTAAAAGAACTACAATTTCTTCAAAATAATTAAATATAAAAATTGTCCCTCGAATACTGTTTCCATCTAGGCCACGTCTATTTCGGGCACTACCTGAATTCAATTTCTGTAACACCTTCAACGTGGCATAGAATGATTTTTTTTTATTTGAACATAGTTGTGAATTTTAAAAGTCGGTCAATTCTTCGCAATTGAAATCAAATCATGTGTTCAAAATACGATTGTTCGGCAATGAACACAAGAATTTAAGGCGAATCACTGGACTGTATTGACACGGCAGATAGAGAATATGGGTTTCGGATTGGGAGGGAATAATCACTTTATCACTTGTTCACAACACTACTTTATTCTCTACTGCTACTATTTACACTTTACATTTGTGATTAGTTTCACTTCGCGTTGTTAAAGCCACGCAAACGCTTGTAACTATTTCACCTTTAGAATTGGGTTTTTTAATTAAGAAAACAATATTGATTTTTTCATTTTATGCGAAAGAGCACCTTTTTCTGAGCCACTATGTTTTTTTTCAGATTTTTAGAACTTCATTTTGATACCTAAAATCAATTTCAAAGATAATTTTTTAAAACACCTTTTGACAGCTGGGCAACTGCTTGACAGCTCCGCCCAGTACAAAATCCGCCGAGGGGTGATTCAACAAATCGCTCCCATACAAACTTCAAATTTATTTTTAAATAGGTTCCCGGGTACCAAAATGAATGAAAATTTGGATTTCGGCTCAGTTTGACGTGTAGATTCAGAATATGGAATTATCTCAACACCGTTAAAGAAGCCAATTCAATTGATTCGCTACCGCGAAGGTGACGCGTTTATATAGCGATATGCTCCTGTTCGGGAAACACGTGGAATGTTCTACGCGCCCGTAGAACTCACGCGACGCGCATGGAACGAACCATCATCATCACGCTGGCTGGACGACGAGAGTCGATGATGATGATAATGACGGCCGCAGCGACGGCGTTCACTGCTGCTCTCACGGCTGGCTCTCACGGCACTCACTCTCTCGCTGCTGGTCGCTGCTGTCCCGTCGGCTCGGGTGAGTGCGCGTGCTTCGTGAAGATCATCGATGACGGTTCCGATGCGATGGTTGGTGTAGGGGGGGAATTGTACACGAACGCTCAGGTATGAGTGAGAAATTTTTCGTTAGCAACGAAAAAAGTTTACCCGACGAGACCCGAAGCTGAGCCGAAATTTGTTATGGCAAACCCAATCAGCTGCTGGTGAGGTTTCTTAAAATCTTGAAACATCACAGAAAAGCAGCAAAAATCATTGGAATTTACTTCAATATATCCTGGGTGTTGGATGCGCAGCTGACCATGCTGCTGCTGTCGTTTGGAACGTATACGTATATGTTCGCGAACAACGATTGATCAGAAAGTTTTTAAATTGCAGAGCTAAAATAACGACCTAAATATTTCGGTTAATATTTTTGATGAATTCATAATAATTTTGCCCACCAGATTAGTAAACGCCATCACAGTGCAACAAAGAAATCTTTCTCTGTGGTTGTGAAATACGATACTTCTTATGCACAAAATCCACGCACACATTTGCCTGCATCCTCCCTGAGACGAAGACAATTTGTTGTTTACAATTCACCGACGGTAAAAACTATTTGCTACTCTTCTGCAGTAGTGAAATCCAACATTGAAGTGATAGAGCTTTTGTGGGGTGTGAATAGCAGGTTGGTTCAACAAGTACATTTCTTTCGAGGATCAAAAATCACGTTAGTGTACGCGAAATCTTCAAGCTGGTCTCTGGTGCTTTGGGAACGGACGACGTTGTAGCGAAAAAGCTAGTTCCAGCATGGAAGGACTGCTGTTCAATGCCGTTCATTTCATTCAACGTTGATGTTAAAGTGCGTTTGAAAGAAATGGCACTACTTCCATCAACCTGGCCTTCTGGATTACATTTTAGGGAATTCCGTAACAACTATGGAGAACCACTGTAGCAGGCATTGTTCTACTGAAGATATATAGTTTTGTATAGATCAAATGTAGCGTTGTATTCCATTGTATGTATGTATTTGTTGTTAATCCCGTCAATGTGGCTATCATCATTCGATGTTTGTTATTGTAATAGATTAGTTATAATTCAATTAGACAGGTTATGTCCGTTGAATTTAAAATGAATAAATAAATAAATAAATCTGGTGAAGTTAAAATTGAACGGTAATGAAGAACAATTCGGCAAGTTACCAAAGATACTTTGGTGTAGTTGCCTTCGTCGTACGCAAAACGAGAAAAATGTTCAACTCGTACATAAGAACAGTGTAATTGAAACGTGAAATTCCGCGTAATTTTGCGATTATTCATTTTGCTTCCATCTCCATCTGATGAGCCATTGGCAAAGGTAAGTTAAAATATCTGTAATTATTGGCTATTTGCTGTCTGTTATGACGGGAATTAGCGCATATGACGAAGTACATAGATGGAGAGTTGTGGAGCCTCGTGGCCGTGCAGTTAGCGTCACCAAGCGTATGACCACAGACAAACAGACGTAACACTGCGTACATTTTTCGATTCAAATAATAGTCACGGAATCATGTTCGCCTAATGCTAAAAAGACTGAGTTTGGGCAACCATCAACTAGGTGGCGGTAGTAGGCAAACGTTAAACTCGAACACAAACGATGCGAGCGCCACAGATGGTCAGATGGCCAACTATCAAATTTTGAAATTGATCGTTACATCGGTGTACGATGGGAATTATTAGAGTGTTACGTCTGTTTGTCTGTGGTATAACCGTAGCATGCCATGGGGTGAGGGTTCGATTCCCGTTCCGAATGATGAAACTTGTCGCAAGAAATGATTTTTCCTCGTATCTACTGGTGCTGTAAATGTGTGTCATGTCCGTTGTCTAGTGTTAAGTTTCGTTCAGTCTGTACAGCCTCTGGCTGAAGACGTTGTCCGTGTCTTTTAGATGTCTACCCTCTAGATTGTGAAGAGGGTTTTAGCATCTGGTAGGACTGTGATCCCAGAGATCCCTCGAGGGGAATAGGTATGATTCGAAAAGTTCCTGTTTGGGAGACCTTATTTTCTTTTAACAATTACTGGATGTCAAATAGAAGTATTTCGCTTCGAATTTTGCCTCCCAGTACCCTGCAGTATATTGTTTTCATTCAGTGATCGGCACATTTCATACAGAGCTACTTCAACAGTGGTTGACGCCATGTTTACTACCGGTTTGGTGGTTTGCAACGCCAATCATTTCATTAGCGCCTATTTGTTCTACATCAGCCCCATATCGAACCGAGCCCGTGCCTCTTCGCCTCACCGTGCACAAATGCGTGAAGCCTAAACTCGTAGAAAGCAGCCCATTAGCTACCGGCACTTCATTCACGCCTGTGGTTCCGTACGGGTCCGTCGGCGATCCGGAATCCGATACAGTGTGACTCCAGCCCCAGCCCAACCAACCAACGGGGATTTCCCCTCTCCTAACCTAGCAACCTATGCTACCGGAAAGACATTAAAGCTAGCGCACCGCCCGCCCGCATTCACTCTCCGAACAGTAATGGAAGAAAATAGCAACCGAAGCCAATGAAAGCTAAAACAGCAGAAGCAGAAACCCTTGCCTTTGGTGGTGAAGAGCCATTCTCCACCGAAGAAAAGGAAATCTAGTTCATTATTTCCACCATCATCTTCGTCATCGTCGAAAACGACGACGGTTGAGTTCACGCCTTAGCGAGGCACAGTACTGGACAGTTTGTATGGAACAATGTTTTTTCCAATATGAAATGGTCAACTTTTTTAATCGATTTGATGAACAATTTAAAACAACTCCATTATTTTGTTGAACATACTTTTTCATCCATCTACAATAGAAACATGTGCTCGATGAACAAATTGAGATTTGAATTATGAAAAGAAATCCACGTACTACGGTGAGAATCGAACTCACGATTCCCAATTCGCTACACGGGCGCTTCTCTTCCTTCAGGCTACGGAGTCACTCGACTATTTCCGTCGCCAATAGGCGTAGATGCTTTGTGTGGATGGACATCTAATTCATCCGAAATAAGTGCGGATTATGGAAAAGATAATCTCATAATTTCGAGCTGAACTTGAATTCAGGTTAGTCACTTCATCTTCGGGTCTTCTCGTGGTGTAGTGTGCGCCTTTCTAGTGAGTAGGAGTCGTGAGTTCCACTCTTATGCTTATGTTGAACTTGAAAAAATGTACGTTTCGGATGGTTTGGTACAAGGGAAAACTTGATTCACACAAAAACAAATCATTTCTCTAGCGTTGACCGCTACTGTAAATCCCGGAGTGCGAAAATTGGCCTCACTTCGCGCGTTTCGTTCGGATGAGTGATGGACGGTGTTTGGTTTTGATTCGTTGTTTTGTGGCCGTTGTTTTTGTTCCACTATCGCCAAGGGATAACCCAACAACCACCAGCACCAGCACCAATTCGATGATATTTTTGGACGTAATTACCTTTCAACCAATTATAACAATTAGTTTGAATTATGTTTTGGTTTGGGGCATCTCTCTTCAAATGGTTGGGCCTATGATTTTGAATTGGGTGGTTTCTTATTCTGCTTGAAACAATTACACCCCAGCAGAGACAGTTGCTTGTTCCCAGTTTGGTACGCTGTGAGCATAGATAAAGCTATTTTCAAAAAGTTTTAACAAGATAGTGATATTTTTGTCATTCCCATACTTGGCCCACAATAAATACTCTAAAATTGATAACTCAATTACCTGAACTGATTGGAATTGCTGCCTTTCGTCTTTTTCGCCTTGCAGATATGCTCCAAAATTAGGTCACAAAATTTTGAAAGCGTTGTAGGTTTGTTGGCTTTACCATGCGAAAAAAGAGGTTTGTGTTCCTTTTACTCTTATGGACAAAATGTCAATTTGTTTGCTTCATATTCGAGTGAAATTGTCAACTGTTAAAATTTCAGTAATGTAGGCCAATGTAACACAATCATAACAAATTCTGGTCTTTACTGTAGAACGAATTTGTTAAAAAATTTGTTCCATGTCTGTCTATTTACTCTAATAACATAATATTAAATTTTATGCGACATTGTTGCATACAAATACAAAAACATTAAACAAATATTGTTGAACAATAATAATCCCATGGAATCCCAGTTCAGCATAGTCTATTTTAGGAAACGACAACAGTTGAAATTGATAATCACACTCACAGGCTTGGACGTGACCTCTTGTCAAATTTTAATTCATAAAATGAGCGATCAGCTGATCCGAAACGTCTCATAAAATGGCTCATTGCACCAGAACCATAAATGCACAAATCTTACACGCTTAGAAAAAATATCGACTTCGGTAATGTTTCACCGAAGTCTCAACCGTTAACCCTCTAATACCCAATCACGCCTTTAGACGGGGTATAGTTTGAGCATTTTTGTAATTTTTGTTTCGTGGAAAATCAAAATTTTTATATTTTCGGCTGATATTTAGGACTCGATTTTGTTTTGTATATCTCAAAATATTGTTTGGTGTATTTTGAAGCGTACTTATATTTTTAAAAAATCATTGAAAAATTGATGCTTTAGTCACCTTTCAGACGTCATTGATGATTTTGCTTTCATTCGCTGCAATTAACATATTTTAAATTTTTCCCAAATCATTCTATCCTAGTTTAATAGTTTAAGGGAATCGAATACACTCTAGAATTTATTTTTCTTAAAATTACACGGAAAATAAAATTTTCCATGAAAAAAATGTAAAATAAAAATATTTCGACAATAATCATAAAATCTCAAAATGTTTTCATCTCAAAAAATCCGTACCCCAAATAGACTTCCAGGAAAAATATAAAAATGTGGGGATGTTCAAAAATAAAAATTAGAAAAATCAAAAACTGAAATTTACGAAATCGAGAATTAAAAAGAATCATCTTCCAAAACATGTTTAAATCGATTTTAGATGACGAAAAATGATATTTAGATCAAAATCAAAAATTTGGGTATTAGAGGGTAAAGTTATGTTTGCCGGTGAAATTCGGTAAAGTTTGCAACATTTACCGAGCTTCGTTAGAGTTTGACAGATAAACGATGAAATTTTATCGAAATTTTGTAATTTTTTACAGAATTTTGGTAAAAATCCATTACCAAACGCTCTGCAGTTAAGATTTCGGTAAAAATTACTGAACGCGATTAAATGTGGGAAATATTGTCAGTGCCGGATTTGGACTTTAGGAGGCCCGGCCAAACCCTATAAAGTAGGCACCTACAGCAAAATTGAAAAAAAAAATTACTTTTTTTTTTCGTATTTCCATAGTCGTTTACGCAACAAGGTGCCGAATGAAAATTTTTATAGCACGAGTCGTACATTTATCCAACGAGGCTTGCTGAGTTGGATAATTACGACGAATGCTGTAAAAATCGAGTTTAGCATCAAGTTCCGTACAAAGTTTTTTGCAATTTTATAAATTACCGCTTGAGGATAGTTTTTAACAAAACTCTTTCACCAAAATGCAAACTGATGTTCATAGCCATGTTTAAGACAGTCTGATCATAGCAGGTTCATAGCAGTTGTCATAAATTTTCAAAATTGCGTCCAAAAAGCATAAAGAAGTTGATCAAAACAGAAAACAGTGCTGTAATGGATCATTACGCTACGCAAATATGTTTTCAGTTCAAAACCGAATTAGCGAGATTTTTTCTTTAACTTCCGCTGCTTTTGCCTTACGTCAAATACAATATCGGAAGAGGCGCGCTGTAAAGAGTACCAGATGTACAATACAGTGAGTCACTTCCGACATTGTGTTTAACGAAAGGCAAATGCAGCGGAAGGTAAAGAAAAAATGTCGCTAATTCGGGTTTCAACTGAAAACATAATAAGCAACAGAAATACGTGTTTGATGAACAAATTGAGATTTAAATCGTGAAAAAATAATCCACGTGCTCCGGTGGGAATCCCAATTCGCTAGACGGGCGTTTCTTTCCTCCAAGCTACGGAGTCACTTGACCATCTCCATCCCCTGAAGACACAGAACTGAACTCGATTCCACTGATGCACATGGTTTGTTCTTTTTCACAATCCAAATCTCCTTCGGATGGAGTTAGATGAATATCTACACGTCTCTATTGTGTGCTATGTACATGAGTGTCAGAGCGTGAGAGGATTTTTTTTCAAAAATTGTCGTAAGCTTCGGGCATTGGATAACTTATCGATCTGACAACTAAAAATTGTTTTTGTGTAAAGAACTAGCCTATGTTAAAATCCAAAAATATAAAAAGAATTTCAAAAATGTGTTTTTCTTCCTAGCCTTGTCGAAAGAACACATTTCCTTTCCCAGGTAACATTTTTATGGCCAACTAGTCTTGTAGAGGTTTTCAGAAGCGTCATAAAACCTATTACCTTTTGTTTTGGTTTTATGATGGTTCTAAGAGCCTCTTCGTCTATTTAACTATGATACATTCTACCGTGACGTTACAACGTTTTGACGCATTTTTGGGAATTAGTAGCGTGACGTTACAACGTTACAACGTTACAAAAATAATTAAAATTGAACTATAGATGACGAAGATATCACCAAATCACTTTTCCATGTTTTACGAAAGTGACCCCAAACTTTTGGCCGATACATCATATCGAGGGGTGACCCCAAACTTTTGGTCGATGACATCAAGGATTAATTTACTTAATAACTTTTTCTCTAGATTTTTTAGCTAAGTTCTGTAAAAAGCAGTTGAAAGCTAATGGAAAATGGGTCATATTACCGCTCTCATCTTAAAATTTGGTCGACCCAACTTCCAGCGACACTGCCGTAAGTTTATATTCATTTTTTAGAAAATTTGGCAACTTTGGGTTAAGTTTACATACAAATTTTTTTGAAAAAGTTTCTTTTAAATCATGTTCAAAGTTTCTTTGACTTATTATCTTTTGAATGAAACCTAGGGTTTTGAAATCGGACGCAAATTGGCGGCGATATGGGCCTAAAAAAATGACATGTTTTTGAGGGAGTGACCCCAAACTTTTGAACGGGAGTGTATATCGTTTAGCAACAGGTCTCACGTTCCTCAAACACAAAATATATATGATTCTCGTGACTTAGCACTCATTACAAAATATCAACAATGATTATTGTCATTTCTTGAAAAGGTAGAGTGAGCCATCTTCAAGTAGTTTTCAATTTGAAGTGGTGTTTGGCAATTTCAGCTAAATTAACATGATTGAAACACACCTATTCTACTTTGTAAATGTCAAACTCGCTAATTTTGGTATTAAACTGAAATATTTTATTCCATCTAGTTTCAGAATTGATGTTGGTGATTGCTTTACAGCGTTCATAAACAAAAATTGAACTTTTAACATGATGAAACATGAATAAAACTTCAAAATATGGTATGTCCTAACAGTGTTTGAAGGTCACGTGCAAAAAAATGTAAAAAATGAATTGTCATTTGAAAATGAACGCGTTACGTAATCAACAAATGATCCATTTCGGTTATTTCTGTCAAATATATCGTGAAGTAAAGATAAATAATAGAAGGTTTCGTCAAATTTAACTGTTGCAAGTTACCCCATAGTGGTTGTCGAATATAATAATGATGTTTTGCATTACTTAGTCGATAAGTTTATCAAACTTTTATCGTTTAGCTAAGCTTACTATTACGTACCCTAACTGCAAGCAAGGTCATCAGACTTATCGCACTTACCATAAGGGAGAGGTCAAGCACGATTTTCATACTTGTTTTTATGGCATAAAATGAGCAATCCGTTTTAACAGTGTAGCTAAACCATAAACAAAGCTAATTTTTATATTAAAGCGATCTTTGATACACATATTCTCTAAAACCGAAATAGTAGGGCATACAAGTTTTCATTATTATTAGGAAATGCTTCACATTTAGTGTATGTCATCGTGTTGCAAGTTACACCGCTGTTGCAAGTAGCCCCGTTTGACGGTACATGTAAAGGAATAATATCAATAATGAAATCTCAATACTTTGCCTCACTTTGCCTGGGCTATAACTTTTTTCACAGCCGTCGGATCACTTCACGGTCTTCGGCAAAGTTGTTTGGCATATAGTCACCTATAGTAATACCAAAGGGTTTGATTATTGAACGCTTACAACGCCACCTAGCGGCAAAATTCGAAAGCTCAAAATTTCTGCATACATTTGGCCAAGTTTTCCCATATAAACTTCAAGCGTTTTGAGCGCCCCCTTAGGCTCAACCAATTTTGCTCAAATTTTGAATGTAGCTTCTCGGAGTCTAAAACAACTGATTCAGGAGGTAAGACTTGACTTTTTTCATTTTTTTTTTTTTCATATAAGTGTGGGTGTACTGTGCCAACATTAAATTCATTCTGAAGTGGAACTATCTTGCATCAAAAATCCTGAATTTAAATTTGTTGTGAAGTGAAAATTGGGATTAAAAAAATCTAGATACCCTTAAGCAGCCCAATTATAACTGCTATAGAACAAGGTTTCGTTCAAAACATAGTGCATCGGAAATCTTGGGGGAGGGGGGGGGGGTAGGTTGTTTGCTAGCATGATCGGGGCGCCCGGGGCACTTGTCCCCCCCCGTAAATCCGGGCATGGCTAAAGTGTACTTTTGTTTTTTTCTTTGTTTACTTGTCATGTGCTGGTTTAGATTTTTATGAGATTTGTGCGCTACAAATTGGGGCCTAACAGGATTCTAACGCGTTTTTTTTTGCAGCTAGTTCCAGTAGTTTCATCCTCCATTGTTCCTCCATGAATTCGTTTACGGATTTATTAAAAAGTTTCTTATGGAATTAGATAATCTCATGAAATTCCCATCTGGGAATGAACCTTATGTCTCTTTTGAAATTCTTCACGGAGTTTTTATGGGAATTTCTTCAGGAGTTTTACAAGAAAATGGAATTCCTTAAGGAAATCATTCTCAGATCCTCCCAGATCCTCCAAGAAGTTTCTTCCGAGATTCACCCAGATGTTTCTTCTGAAATTCTCTCAAGAATGCTTCCTGGGCATTTCTTCAGAGCTTCCTACCGGAAATATTCCATTTTTTTTTTCTGAAATGCCTCCCAAAAATTCCTATGAAATTCTTTCAAGCGTTTCACTCAGAAGTTCTTCCTCTCATTCTTTCAAAAGTTTTCTTTCTGGAATTCCATTCTGGAATTCCATCAGTTGACTAGGGTTCTCTCAAAAAATCCTTCTGGGATTCGTCCAGATATTTAGTCATGAGTTTTTTTCCGGGATTCCAACAGAAGCTTCTCGTAGGATTCCAGGAGTTCTTTTGGCATTTCAGCAGAAGTTCCTTCTGTAATTCATTCATGACATCATTCTTGGATCATTATTGGATTTCATCAAGAATCATCTTGGTATTTTTTTCAGAATCTTCTTATGGGGTCCTTCCCAGAGTCTGGAAATCTTTCAGGAGTTCCTCCAAAAGTTTTTTTTTCTGGGAATCCTCCGGAGATTTCTCCCGATAATTATTTAGGCGATCCTTGTGAAAATCTTGCAGAAGTTCTTTTTCACGAGCTCTGTTTAGAAATACTCAATTGCAGTCCATTTACTGCACCCAAAATAAACTGACAATGCTTCACCTAAAATCAAATAGCGCTGCATAAAGAGTGAACACATTTTTATTGAAATATGCTACATCATTATTACATCGCCAAGGACACCACCTGATCGCCTGTTCTCCCGTTAGCAGCATCGGCGAGCGGTCGCGGGCTTTCAGAATTCCAAGATATTCCTCCAAATTCAGTCATTCAATCCACATTTGTACTATGTAGTGCTACTCAAGTGTCCGTACACGACACAACTTTTTGTATAGCCTCTCAGCTAATCCAGTAGCAAGCCCACCATGATTCCCTGCTCGAGGGTTCTCTTAGTACTGAGAGAATTGCCTGGTTCTGAAACAGTTAGGGGAAAGTGGGGTAAGATGCCATTTTTTGAACTTCGATTTTTTTCAATGATATATAGTCTCATTTGTTGGGCTTTCAAAATGGTAACAGCAACTAGACAATATATGCTCGATGCTTCAGAAAAATATTCACTAAACTATTGCATCTCATCGATTTTCAGCGATTTTAAAAACTGGTTCGTAAAACGGTAGTGGTGCAAAAAGGCCATCTGCCTTGGGGTAAGTTGCCACTTCATGAAAACATTCAAGAATTACGTCCATCAGTTTTCGGGCTTTTTCGACTCCTCACTTCCATCCCTCCGTCACGCTTTTTTCGTACACTCAATACATGGAGTGTCACCCCCTCCCCGCTGAACGATGGTCGTCATATTTGAATGACTCTTAACATGGATAGCGTACATATGAACAACCATGCGCCTCCATATGTGCCTCAATCTCCTTGGATACACATGGCTGGTAATAAAACCACCCGAATGCAAACACAAAAAAACCGGAAGTTGCCAATTTTCATTGGGAAATCATAAGATTTTCCGTGGGTTTGTCGGTCTAGCTTCTAGAAGAATGTTTAATGCAAACATATCTTAACACCATTCACCTATAATAATGATCAAGTTTCACTCAGGAATTACAGGAGATAGACAAAATGATCGGGACAGGCAAAATTTTCACATTTCAAAAAATTTTCAAATAGCTGAAACTTTTCGAAAAGTTCATCAAATATTCTCAGATTTTCACTGTAAGATGATCAACTAGTAATGTATCAGTGGTCCAATTTTGGAAAGGATCGGGCTATTCTGCTCGAAGTTATTAAGATTCTAGAAAATGGTCTATTTATCCGATAGCCAACTTTGAGCTGTTATATCTCCGGATTGAATGAACCGAATGCAATGAAATTTTGATCAAATATGACTTACATAATGAGCTCTAAAAAACGTTTAACTCATTTTGAAATTTTTAATAAGCGAAAACGTTATAGCGATTTAATTTATTTTATGATTTTTTAGTTAATTGGTCTATTTTTAATATGCATCCTACTACTTTTTTAATTTATTGCCGGCTATGTTTATACTTTCCTTCAAAACATATTTATATTCAACTCATTTAGAGGGAATTTGAATGAACTGTCAATAGTATCTTAAATTTTGAAATGATGTTTATGTTTTGGATAATTTCGTGTTTTATTAGAAAAAATAATCTAGTCGTTATAATTTTCTTCAGCGTTGAGAATTCCATGTTTAGTCAAAGGTTTTTCAGAGCTCAGTCATATTTGGTAAAAATTTCATTGCATTCGGTTCATTGAATCCGGAGATATAACAGCTGAAAGTTGGCTATCGGATAATTATACCATTTTCTAAAAGCTTTATAACTTCGTGCAGAACAGCCCCATCTTTCTCTAAATTGGACTACTGATGCACAACTAGTTGATTATTATACAGTAAAAATTTGAAAATATTTGATGCACTTTTCGAAAAGTTACATCAATTTGAAATTTTTTTTAAAAAGTGAAAATTTTGCCTGTCTCGATCATTTTGTCTATCCCCTGTATTTTATGAGTTGGACCATTTTACCCCATCTTGGCATTTTGGGCTCTGTTCCCTTACAGATGCGCTGCCGAACTTGGTGAGTTGGAGGTCCATCATAGCTCTGGTCCTCATAAGTTCCTACCTCGTGCTTCCACGGGTCAAGCGATGACAAAGACCTGGTAGTGCAGCTTGAGCGTTGTTGTCCTTCTGACTTCAGCTAAATTGAGGAGGTACGCCCCGAGCGTCTGTTCACCAAGGAGGCTCAAACAGCGTCTGTTCTGGCATCCAGAGCGACTGGTTAATTTGGCGGGGATTCAACGAAGTAAATTGGGGTTTTAAATTAAGAAAAATTCAATGGTTTTTTATTTTTAAACGAAAGAGCACCTTTTTCTGAGCCGATATGATTTTTTCAGATTTTTAGAACTTCAATTTCAAATGATAAAATCAATTTCAAAAATATTTTTTGAAATCATCTTTTGACAGCTGGGTAACTGCTTGACAGCTCCATTCAGTACAAAATGCGAGGAGGGGTGATTCGACAAATCACTCTCATACAAATTTCAAATTGGTTTTAAAATAGGTTCCCGGGCACCAAAATTGATGAAAATTTGGATTTCGGCTCAGTTTGGTATGCAGATTCATAATATGGAATTATCTCAACACCACTAAAGAAGCCAATTGTAGTCCACCATTCAATTCTTTTGTTAATGACAATGTTAACAAGCACTGGGTGCTGTCCATAAACTACGTGTCGTAGACTCATTTTTGGCCATCTCAGAACACCTCTCCCCCCTCGTAGACTTTTATTCATACAACATTTTTGGAATTTGTATGGAACATAGACTTTGGCCAGACTTCCCCTCCCCCCTAAGAGTCCACGTAGTTTATGGACAGGTCCCAGGAAGGTCGTTAATAATAAAAATAAAATTGAATATCAGTGAGTATCTGTTGCGACTTACTATAGGCTATCATATTCACTCAATATAGTTTTTATCATACATCTTCCTTCCAATAGTGATCAATTTTCCAAAGCAACGGTGCGTTTTCCGCCTGAAATGATGCAATCCAACATTACGACCGGAGAGCCGTGAGCGAATCCAGTTAAATGTTTTCTTATCCTACATCGTCAGTTTTTTGTACGATTACCACCTGCCAAATTGAAATTCAATCAAACCGGCCGATCGAATCGAGGCAAGGAGCAGAAGAGAGAGAGAGACGACTACGAGTGCGGAAATCAAAATGACGAAATCGTTTCCTCTCGGCGGTTTCGTAGTTTGGAGGATTGCACAATGATCAATTGATCTTCAGCGTAGCCGCAGGCAACTAGCTGCATGAAACGACGAAGATCGTTCCCAATCATCCCACTCACTTTTCGGTTGAAATCGAAAATGTTCGTCAGTATGCAGGAGAATTGGGAGTTAAATAATACGATACTCGAGTAGACAGGTTGTTATGCCGAAGATATTATAATTACGAGTATGTTTTATACGTGATCCAAACTATTCTGGAGATCTTGTTTCAGGTTACATATTCATAACTCTTCTGGTCCACTAGAGATTAATTAGGGCTGTTTTTAGCAGCGCTATATATTCATATATGGGGTCTCCAGTTAGCCTAGCGGTTAAGGCTATGGATCGCCAATCCGGAGACGGCGGGTTCAATTCCCGTTCCGGTCGTGAAAATTTTCTCGACTCCCTGGGCATAGTGTATCATTGTACTTGCCTCACAATATACAAATTCATGCAATGGCAGGCAAAGAATGCCCTTCAATTAATAACTGTGGAAGTGCTCAAAGAACACTAAATTGAAGAGAGGCAGGCCAAGTCCCAGTGGGGACGTCGAGCCACAAAGAAGAAGAAGAAGATATATTCATATATATGGTTGATCAAGTACCTATATCAAATAATCTGAACAACATGAATATTGGAGTCTTCCAGCATTCATGTTATTTAGATTATTCGACCTAGTTCGTCAACCATATAGCGTTGCTAAGAACAGCCCTAATTAATCTCTGAACCAGTTCTTTGTTCAAATATTCAACCTGCTCGTTTCACCCCCAATTTCTCCACACATCCAGACAGGTGAGAGCTCTGAGACCCCTACGTGCTTGATAAAGTTTTTTGTTGTCGGAAGCCAGCTTTCATCGGTCTGCACAGACTCCGGCGACGGCGGCGGCGGCGGCGGCGGCCGGCGGTACGTCAAGTAAAGAGCAAGCTTAACCGAGAAGCGGTAATTTGAGAATGGAAATCCGTACGTTCGATTTCGTTGCATCGACTGATTGACTGACTGACTGACTGGCTGAGATTCGCCCACACACACATCACGGCGCCTTGCCGAAGATCAGGGGAGCTGTATGGTTTCATCTCGGCCGGCAAAATGGTTTCCCGCCTTGGTTGTTTTTCTATTTTCTCACCTCCTCGGAAAAAAAAAACGGACATGAGCGATAATGGACAGCATCATGCAAGCATGGAAATAGTAATCAACATTATCGAACCAACAGGTAATTGCTTCTTGGCATGGCGGAGATGGAAGAATCGTTTTTGGCATTTAAATTTCCAACTTGAACAGTTAGCGAAATGGAAATTGCACATGGGAACCGATTGATAGTGAGAATTTGGTGAAAGGGTACAAAAACTCGTTAGATTCAGCCGAGGAATAGTCGAAGAAAGCAACACAAATCTTATAATTACAAGCACTCATACGGTTTTGTTAGGTACTTTTCAATTTTCCTGCTTCAGAAAATGTTGATTCATATGCTCACAATTTAAGATTCTTGATTTAAATGATGATAATGTTGCAAGTTTCATAGGGGAACTTACGTATTTTCGGCAGTTTTGTTCTCTTCGTCATGGGGGGTTTTTTGAAACCTGTTGAACTCAAAGTTGGCCCCAAATCCTTCCCAACCAAGCTGAGTTATATGCCTAAATTTCAGGCACTTTGGTCCACAAAAACCCCCCATGACGAAGAGAACAAACCTGCCGACAATACCCTTCGTCACCCTATTATAATTTAAACTGATAAATTGATGTTGCTGTTTAATTCACACCGTGACATCCTATTTTCTAATTAAGTTTATTGGATCGTATTACGCATTGCCGTTTCCAAAGTAAGGGTAATCTAAGATACAAGGTACAAGGTTACGAGATACAAGGTTAGCCTGCATCTTAAACTTTTTTCTCTCAAACTGAGGGAATTTCACACATTTTGTCTCGCGGTATACTTTTTGGAAATGAAAAGATGAGGAAAAATTCTTGCCGAGTCGAGTTAACCCCTATAGTTAAATGGAGTAATTCTCGTAGGAATACCGGCACAATTATCTGGAGGAATTTTCTCTCAGGAAAAATTCCTAAAAGAATTCCGGGAGAAAGTCCTAAAAAAAATTAGTAGGAAATCTCTGGATGAGTCGATTACAGAAGAAAGCCCAGAGAAATTGATTTAAGATTCCAGAAAAATCCCTGGAGAAATTCCTGGAGCAATTCATTCAAGACTCCTAGAGTCTCCCCTGAGAGAAACTCAAAAGGAGTCCTTAAGAGAATCCTGGAAGGAATCGCAGAAGGAAAAAAAAAAACTCGGAAGAAATCCCTAAAGGAAATCCGGGAAGAATCAACAAAAGAACCGCTGGAATCTGAAAAAAAACTCTGGAAGAATCCACGAGTAATCCACGAAGGAATCTGTCATTGAATCATGGTGGAATGTTTGAAAGAATGCCAGAAGAAATCCTGAAAGAAGACCCAAAAAAAAAATTCCAGGGGAATCCTTAGAAGAATAACTGAAAAAAAATCATGGGAGGAATTCTTAAAACTCACATTATTCGATGAAAGAATCCAATAAAAAAAAATTCTGGAAGGAATTCCTGAAGAAAATCAGAAAAAAATATGAAGGAAGCTCGCTATATTCCTTAAAAGGATGCGGTATGGGATTTTTCCAAAGCGATACGAAACGAAAAGACATGTGAAATTTCTGATACGATGCGATACGAAACAAAACGAAATTAAAGCTGCTCAAAAGCCACTTTTGGCGAATTATTCGGCCGATATACGGCCAGCTTCAAAATTTCGTACCGAGTCTCTGAAGCGAAAATTGTCTACTAAACAACAGCATGCGCATGACATAAAACATTATCGCGTTCTTAAACATTCATTGATTGATCATGACCGACTTGAGTCTGTTTTGGTCGACACAATTGTGATTGATACAAACGTCATGTACTCCAAGCCCTGTGACAGCACTGACAAACTTTCTTACAACTTGTAGGCTTTATACAGGTATACAGGGCCTATTTCAGTGCTTACTGCTAAAAGTGCCTATAAACATTAGGAATGCTTATTAAGAGCTTTTTAACATTGAAAAGCTGTTCAATGACAGTTATAATGCTCAGAACAGTGCTTAGTGGTTACCTGGGTTGGGTTCTTCCTTCACGTCTTTCGATCTGGGACTGTGGAAAATAAATTAGCCTAGGGCTTAAAATACATATTGTTACAACAAATGAAAAAAAAAAATCATAATTACACATAGGGTATGTGTGCCATCAGTAATCTCATGCTCCCATATTCATCCAATTCGAAAACAAGCGATTACGGCACCGATTGATTCCGTTCTTTTTGTTTTCATGGGTGCTCACTTCTGACAAAAATTATAAAAATAAGAAACTAAACAAACAGCGCTTCAATCCTTTGTTTTTCGTAGGATGAAAATGGGAGCCACAGGCTTAATAAGGGAACCAATACCCTACTTGAAAAAAAAAGTTTCATCAGTCCAGAGTTTGTTGTTTGTTGGAACCTGATAAAACCCAACTAACAAACGTCTTTTTAGTGTGAAAGCGCTACGAGCTCCTACATCAACGTCTTTAGAATCCAAACATATTTTAGAAATTTAACTATATAAAAAATACGATTTAGAATTCCTTTAACCCTAGTAAGATGTTGGGGTCGATATCACCCAGGCAGACAGGCACGTTGGGCGTGCACTACGGCAGCAAAGTGCACCAATCTTAAAATCCTAAGAGGGTTTATACATATTTTCTTCAGTATTTTCTGAAATTCATCCAAATATCGCCTAAGTACTTCTTTCAGTAGTAAAAAAATTCTTAAAGATTATTTAAGAAGTAGCTTTAGGACAAACAAAAATACTTACATGTATATTTAGCCTGAAAAATCTACGGGATTTCTTATCATCGAAAGAAATAAGAGCTTGACCGTGTATAACATTTCGTCAGACAGTAAAACGGCAAATCTCTTTCAAGAGTTCCACTACTGGAAATTTAAACTATTTCGAAAGGTTTTAACCAGAAACTTTGCCTTGTTCCAAAACTCTACCGAATATGTCTTAATCGATATCTTTTGGATTTACGGTATTTTTTCTAAAGATATCTTCTTAGAGATCTTCCATGATTTCTCAGATTTTTTGCTAGTATATTCCATATCCTATATCATCAAATTCAGTTATTCTCCATTACTATGCTAAAAATTCTTGTCGGGAATCTAACGCATTGGAAGCATACCTATTGAGAAAGATCTTTATGGTAGGTCAAAGATAAGAGGTTGTTACAACGCCGCAGGGATATATAAGTTTTTGTAGCTTTCTGGACCGGTCTAAAACATGTACCGGTCTAGCCGCAACATAACCACCGCAGCATGACAGCTCGCGTGCGATGTTAGTAGTAGTGTAGTAGAAGTGTAGTAAAGCGAGAAGGTAAATAAAAACCCTAATTAATCCACCTAACGGTGATGGTGCCTTTCTCGTGCTTTAAAATATCCTTTCAACAAAACTCGAGCGACATGTTGATGACATTGACATAATTACAAAATGAAAACTGCTTGCTAAATCTACTCAATATGGATACATTTTATATTAGCATAACATCCAATATTCAGAAAATATAAGATAACGATCCAAAACTCAAACCAAACAAGTGTCATGAAGCCGCAAAATTTTCAAACGTCATTTTAGATTTTCCGGTCATCATTTTATGACTCCGAATATCTACCCCAACTAAACTAACCGCCATCTTGATCATTGAGACACCATCTTGGATGTTCTGGTATTCAGTTTTGGATTCTGCACCTAAAATTACATAAAATAGTCACCGTATTGAATTTTGGCATGTCGTTTATGATTTTCTGGTTACCAGTTTTGGACGAAGACCGGCATTCTTCCCCATCCAAACTAAAGTCATATTGCAGACCTTGTGAAACAGCGCACAGCTTGGGTTTTCTGATTACAAATTTTGAATTCTGGACATATTTTCATACAAAATATGCCCATAATGCAAGAATTAAAAATCCTATAAAATAGGCACTAACTTGAATACTGGGCCGTTATCTTGGACTTTGGACCGCTATTTTGGATACTCTGGTGGACTCCAAACAAATTTCCCATACCAAATACACTTATTTTACATAGTTTTAGAGCTCAAAATTCCTTAAAACAGCCACCATCTTCTGTTTACGCGATCAAATTCTTATTTTTCCATTCAACGTTGACCAATCCTGCTATAACTTCACACCTTAGGAATCTGAAATGGTACGATTTGATGAGATCGCTTTAGTTTTGTCTATATTTTGTTCTCATATATGAGAATTCTAAGTTAACTTAGACCTATTCGTCACTGTTGTTCATACCTAATGTTTATCAGGCCCTTAAACAAAGCCACGATTTAATTCACATAAACGTTGGTTCTGCTACACAACAGCTAGTCTCTAATGTGATCTAAGGCTATTTTCTTGCTAACCGTTCATTAGATTATCAAAAAATCTGCGATCTGATGTGTCGTATGTATGGTTTTGGTTCATTTTTATACTTGATAATTTCCGGGATAGCCGGATCTGATTCCATGAGTCATGGACCATGGCACTACCGGTTGTCCCAATTATGGTCTGAGAATATTTTATTGCTATTTATTCACCTTTACCTAATCACCACTTTTACTTCTAACCACTTTCGAAGCCACAGCTGAACCTGTAACACTACCGGGAATCTAATGTGGTCTGACCCTATTTTTCCATCAGGTTGTCGATAAGTCGTGATCAGTCTTCGTTCTACTGCTCGTGTTGTGTGTAGGTAAGAGGTAACGATAGCGCACGAATGTAACAAAGTCGACTGACACCCGACTGCGGCAACGAAATGAAGGTAGTGAAAAGTGTCGAATGTTTACAAGACTGGTCGTGATTTGATGTACCGCATCCATGGGTTTGGTTAAATTTTACATTTTACTACCCGGATCTGATTCCTGGTAACTACCGGCTGAACCAAATATGGTCTAACATTATTGTCTTGTTAACTGCTCATCGGTTAACCAGAAACGCTGCAAATTGAAGGTGTCACATGCAGGGTTTGACAATTTCGACGGGACTCTCTGAACCAATTCCGGGCCACTACCAGTGACGTAAGGCTGTTTTCTAGCTAACTGTTCATCAGGTTATCGCAAAAGCCACGATTTGATGTGTCACATGCCTGGATTTGGTTCAGTTTTACATTTGGCCTCTTCCGGCCACTCAAAACCGATTCCGAAACACTTGCTGACCGTTCAGTAGGTAATCTAAAAAGCCGCTATTTGATGTGACGCATGTACGGGTTTGTTTCTCTTTCAGATTTAACCACTTCGGCGGGAACCCCGGAACGGGTTCCGGAACACTACTGGTTCAGATATGATCTGAGATGATTTTCCTGCTCATTATCCATCAGGTCATCGAAAATGCCGTGGTTTGATGTGCCGCATGCATGGGTTTGGTTCAATTGTATATTTGGCCACTTCCAGCGGGACGCCTAGAACCGGTTTCGGAACACTACCGGTTCAGATATGATCTGAGACTATTTTTCTGCTTACCGCTCATCAGGTTATCGAAAATGCCGTAGTTTGATGTGTCGCATGCATGGGTTTGGTTCACTTGTATATTTGGCCACTTCCAGCGGGACGACTAGAACCGGTTCCGGAACACTACCGGTTCAGATATGGTATGAGATGATTTTCCTGCTTATTGTCCATCAGGTCATTTAAAATGCCGTGGTTTGATGGATCGCTTTCATGGGTTTGGTACAATTGTATATTTGGCCACTTACAGTGGGACGCCCAGAACCGGTTCGGGAACACTACCGGTTCAGATATGGTCTGAGACTATTTTCCTGCTTACCGCTCATCAGGTTATCGAAAATTCCGTGGTTTGATGTGTCTCATGCATGGGTTTGGTTCACTTTGATATTTGCCACTTCCGGCGGGACACCCGGAACCGGTTCCGGAACACTACCGGTTCAGATATGGTCTTAGACTATTTTTCTGCTTATCGCTCATCAGGTTATCGAAAATGCCGTGGTTTGATGTGTCGCATGCATGGGTTTGATGCATTTTCATATCTGGTCCCTTCCTGGGGTACCGTTCCGGAACACCTAAATGGCCATATCTCCGGAACGGCTGAACCGATCCGAACCATTTTTAATAGGAAACAATGGGACCAGATTCCGCGTCGAATGAACCGTCGGTCATTGAAATCGGATGAGGTTTACTGCCAAAAAGTGATGTGAGTTTTTTTGTACACACACATACACACACACACACATACACACACACACACATACACACACACAGACATCACCTCAATTCGTCGAGCTGAGTCGATTGGTATATAAGACTTGACCCCTCCGGAGGCTCTATCAAATTTTCATTTTTGGAGTGAACATATAGCCTTTCGGTACACCTTGGTGTACGAGAAAGGCAAAACATACAATGATGATGATTATGAGGATAGGAATATTTCGCCATTGCACCGATCAGCCAAATAAGTTGAGTTGTTCAAAGGCGCGTTAATTTAGTGAAAGTATCTCGGAAAGTTTAGTGAGTTCAAAGGCGAGAATAATTCTAAAAATCGGTGTGATTATTGACAATACGGTGAGAACTCTGAAAAGAAAATAATTAGTAGCGATTGTGGAATATTTATGTAATTACTTTCGAAATCATTTCGTAGCCGTGGCCAGTCTGATCCGAGTCCAGGTACCTGGGAAACACCGGTAAGGGAAATAGAAAAGCTGTCCACATTCCGGCGCATCCACTGTAAGTAATTGCATGAGAATACTAGCAGAAACGGTTTGAAAAAAAAAAAGAAAAAGACAATTACACCGTCTTCGACCTTGCGGCCTCTACAGACTGAACAATACTAACATTTGACAACGGACAACACATATAACACCCAGTGGCCCAGTGGAGAATTTTTCGTTTGACGAAAAGTTTTCCCCGGCTGGAGCGGGAATCGAACCCACACTCCGAGGCTTACGAGACACCTAAACGACTGACGCCGCTAACCGCTCGGCCACGAAGCCCACAAGTTTGAGTGTTAATTGCAATTGATCGTGTTAATACTGTACTTTAGATTCGCACTCGATCAAGCTAGGGTAACTGAACCCATTGTCATCCCAAAACAAAATCGGAAACCACTTCTTGTGAGTATTTGTATTTGTATAGAATAAGAATGTGAATTGAATGATTAATAAATTACAGTTTTAAGCGTTGCTACAAAATCTGAGCCGCTTTAAAAATTTTGGTTTCCCTTCGGGAACGGAGGTATATTCGAGATTTTACTGGTACTGGTATGTCTCTCGATATTCGAGATGTTTGTTCAACACTTTTCAGAGATAGCAAGTTCTCTGATAGATGATATGAACATTTACACTATTAACTTGTTTTCGAAATTTATTAAGCATTCCGCCGAATTCCGGTTAATTTCGTCAAAATCTATTTTTTGAAGGCGAAATTTTTAAAATTTGACGGAACGAAACGTAATTCAAAATTATAAACATCTCCTAGTTGAATTCCGTGGAATTCCACGGAATTTCGTTCCGAGGTGTATTTGGTAAAAGCATTCGGAAGAAATTCTGAAGGAAACATGGCAGAAATCCCCGAAGGGAAACTAAAAATTCTTTTAATAATCCCTGAAAGAAGAAGTCTCTTTGAATAACCTGGAGGAGTCTCAGAAGAATCCCACGAGATATCTCTGAAAGTATTTAGGAAGGATTCCTGAAAGAATCCCGAAAGAATTCCCTGATGGAATCATTAATTCAATTCCTGGAGGAATCCTAAGAGGAACTTATGCAAACATCGCGGAAGAAATCCCCAAAGGAATTCTGACAGAAATGTCATGTCGGAAAACATCCATGAAAGAAACCCGGGAGGATTTAATGAAGGAAACCCGTGAGCAATTCCTAACTGAATGCCAAAAATACACAGTTTAAAATTGTTACATCGAGTTCGCTGTAACAAAATGACCTCCATCGCTTTCAGCACAATTCTCCATCGGATTGTAAAATTACAGGTTTTCTGCAGAATGGAGCTTGCTTACAATTTTGCGTGCAAGAAATTCTTTTCTGTGAAATCGAATGAAGTTAAATGGAAATTTAAACGTTCTAATATTTACGTCGAGTGTAGTTTTCAGAATTTCTTTCTGTGTAACTTATTAAGGATTCTTGACAGAATTCTAGATGTATTCTGGAAAGAATCCCAAGAGAAATCACTAAAGAAAACTCGGGAAACATCAATGAAGGAGTCGTGGAAATAATTCTGAAAGGAATTCCGCGCAAAATGCAGGAAGAAATCCATTAAAGAGCCTCGGGAGAAACAAATGAAGAAATTTCGGGAGAGATCTTTCCAGATAGAAACCCCTGTAGGAAGGAATCAAAAGCGATTATACCAGAGTCCGTTTTCTTATTTCCAGGTATCGAGTAATGTGAAGGGACCTAAGCTACGGCGAGCGTTTAAACACATCACTCATGACTCGGCGCATTCCATTCAGAGGGGGGAACTGCATCCCAATCACTTATTGGTATGGCAATTAGTGTGCAGTCGGACTCTCGACGGGTCGGTCCTCGACCGACCGATTACGGTAAGGTTGACCGTAGCACCTTACAAATGTTAATTTCTTAACTTCCTCTCCCGCTTTGACACACATGTGCACAACAGTGTATGTGTTAGATGTTCATCTAATCCCATCCGAAGGAGGTTTGGATTGTGAAAAGAAGATAACCATGTGCGACTGTGGAATCGGGTTCAGTTCTAGGCCTACTGGCGACGGAGATAGTCGAGTGACTCCGTAGCTTGAAGGAATAGAAGCGCCCGTCTAGCGAATTGGGAGTCTTGAGTTCGAGTCTCACCGGAGTACGTGGATTTCTTTTCAAATTTCAATTTGTTCATCGAGCACATGTTCTGTTGTACACATGGATGTCAAAGCATTTTCAACAGTGTACCCAAAGTATTCTAAATATCCCAGTATATCGAGAAATATTCGATCGAATCATTCGAGGGGTTTCCTATTAATTTCTTGAAGGATTTATTACACTAGTTTACAGCATTTTTGAACTCGGTAAGCTGATGATCATTTTTGGTGTACAATCATGCCCTGAGTTCGAAAACGCGAAAGAAAAAAATAACAGTATAGTGGAATTTTTTTCGACTTTTCATACAAGGTTGATGATTTGAAATCGATTTTTATTCTATTTTTAAGCAAAGTCGCTCACTTCAAACATCTCATTCTCCGTAATCAATGCTCCGATTTTACTGTAACTCGCCTACATATGATGTGTCAAATAAACGTCGAGAAAGAATTTTTAAATTGTTTTTTTCTTATTGAAAAAAATACATGTAAGGGGATCGACTGTGATTGGTATTATGCAAGCGGGGATTTTCGGCTTCCAGTCTCTATGTAATCATAAACGGATATTGGTTCAACACCTGACGTTTCGGTCACATATATTGTGCCTTTTTCAAAGGATAGATACAATCCCTCCGTTTACTCGTGAGGTTATGTATGGTTATGTGTGCAGACTGTAGAGCAAGCTATGTAGGTATGACATCGTGCCGACTGAAAGATCGTGTGTCTGGTCACCGATCGACGATCAACAAACTGGAGGAACTACGAGCAGCGGGGAAAGACGAGACGGATCATGAGATGGCAAGACTGAGAGAGAAAACAGCGCTACTAGATCACTGTATCACCAACAACCACAATTTTCTATTAGATAAGGTAGAAGTATTAGACTCAAGTAACAAAAAACAGAATTTAGCCATATTAGAGTCATGCCACATCTTGAACACACCAAACACTGTTAACAAACGAACTGACACCGAAAACCTGAGCGGCACGTACGCAGGGGTATTACACACAGTCAAAACGACACAGCACACAACACATAGAAGAACAGAGGAATAGGCGCACAATAGCGATCATCACTATAACGAGAAACAGACAGAATCGAAATCTGGCGCGAAAGTGACGCCGCCGGCAAGAGGTAGATCGTAGGAGGTAAAACAGATCGATACTGATCGATTTGAAAAAGTGCGCCAACCAACGAACTCAACCACTGAAGTGAAGACGTGCGACTATGTTTAAAACATACATAACCTCACGAGTAAACGGAGGGATTGTATCTATCCTTTGAAAAAGGCACAATATATGTGACCGAAACGTCAGGTGTTGAACCAATATCCATTTATGATTACATAGAGACTGGAAGCCGAAAATCCCCGCTTGCATAATGAAAAAAATACATTTCTTCAAAAATTTTGGGAATTTTGCTAAAATTTAAGGAGATCGTCCCTAAAACTCGCCAATATCTTGAAATTCATCAATCTGACACAAAACCTGTATTGAGATGATCGAATGGTATTGTATTCAGCTTTTAATTTATGGAAAAAAGATTTAAAATTGGTTGAACAAAACGCAATATATTTGCATTTTAGTAATTTTGAAAAGTTGTAAAACTCGATATTGCACTTAAATTCAAAAACTGTTCTACTTAAAATATTTGGAGGTCGGTTTCGAAAACAGCACTAAATTGTGCTTCAAAAATTTTGGTCGTTCACAGAAGTTCACGACTTTCGTTTTATTTTGTTAACTAGTGTTACCAAAGACTGCCTCGACGAATTAAAAAAAAAGGTTTGAAGTAATCACATGAGAATCTCTGTAGGTATTTTCCAACAAATACATGCTAAAATTTATCAGGAATCCCTGGAGAAATTTCTCAGAGAGTTCTCGAACAAATTTCGATGAATAGCTTGAGAAATTTTCGATGGAATTCTTCGATGAATACCTCAAAATGGAAAATATCTCTGGAACAATTCGCCAATGAGCCCCTGTTAAAATACTCCAAGAATTCCAGGAGGAATTCCTCAAAGAAGTTTATAAAGAAGTTCTCCAAAGGTTTCATGAAAAAAATCTCAATAAAATAATTAATGAAATTTTCGATAGAGTTTTCAAATGAATCACAGGAAAAATTTTTGAAAGAATTTTGCAACAAATGCTTTGAGAAATTGCCCAAACATTCCTGGAAAAACAGGCTGCTTGGCTGCAGGCTGTTCGGGCTCGTTTGGAAGTTGACCAACAATGTTAGCTTCTTTTTCCCGATCAGCCTAGATAGCTGTGTAGTGTCGGTAGCGGTTGTCTCAATTGGCTAAGAATAACACTACGGATCGCCTGATCCAGTGGTAAGAGTCCACTAAACAGGTGACCCCTAATTCATGGTGTTATGCGGCTTTATGCTTACCGTGCCAAGGAATGAATTGTTAGGGGAGTCTAATGAAAACCTAACTACAAACGGAGCCTGTGGAATACTAGGGCGCCCTCCACAGTATTTTGCCCTTACTGCGCTAACCGGAGCAATGGTGCAGTTGACCTTGTGTTTCTCCGAGATAATCTGCTATCCTTCTTAAGCCTCAACTGCGAGGCTCAATAAGGGTGGGATTATTAGTATGTTGTTCATTAGCTTTAATTATAACCTATATGGCTCTTTGCATTATGCGTTCTTCGCAGTGTCCTCTGTGTATGTTCGTCTCTGGCGTTCTTCAATCGATACCGAATTGGTTTTTATCGCTGCTCTTTTTTTCTTGTGTTGTGGTTGTAAGAGTTTGATCGTGCCTAGTTTAGGTAGTGGCTACGGTTATGACAGCTCAGATCAATCGTCAGCATAAAAGAACAGCTTTGGTCTAAGAACCTTACTTTCGCAGGGAGGATTTCTATGTAGATGTAAATGTTTTAATTAACACCTGTATGGTTCCGCATTTTGCGTTTGACCCGATGTTTGCTACTTTCAGTAAAATTGAAATGACAATCTTGCGTGTCATGCCTCGAGCCCCACAATGTTTTGATAAAACTGCAGCCTTGCTATTCCCAAGTCTTGGTGGAATTATACTGTCAAGTTTATTCCGTAAGCAAATAATGTCTTCGTATGAAGATCAAACCTATCAATTTGACCTCTTTCTTCTGAAATGATTAGAACGCTTTGTCGAGCATCACACCCGTGATGCTTTTCTAGCAAACATGCCTCTCCATGGGAACCAACATGGTTATCAAAATGGAAAGTCCACTGTGATTTGTTTTCACAATGTTGTTTACTATATCGGAAAAGCATTCATTCAAAAACAATTTTGTTTGGGTGTTTTCTCGGATTTCCAGGATACTTTTGAACACGTACCTTACGATTCCATATTGGAAGCCGCATGGATTGTCCTATTTATCTTTCAATGATTTCCAATTGGATTTACCAAATGCTCAAAAACCAACATCTCTTCTCGGCATTACGTCAAGCAGCGATTTGGAAATTGAGTGTTTGTGGATGCCCCCATGCGGGAGTCTTGCCATCACTTTTGAGGAATCTCGTAGCAGAAACGCAATTGAGATAAATCAATGAGGTTTTCCTACTTATGATTTTGTCCATCACAAGCTTCAACAGGCTGCTTCATTTGTACAGGGGATGGCCAAAATGTTTGGGATAGGCAACTTTTTTTCTCCCACAAAAAAGTTCAACATGCTATAACTTTTCATAGAGTGCATCGAAAAATCTCAAATTTTGACTGTTTATCAACCTGTTATATGTGCATCATTGGTACAAATTTGGGCTCGATTGATTTATTTTTCGCGAAGTTGGAACCGTTCGGGTAAAACACTATTTTTTAGACAACTCATATTTGAGCTGTCATATCTCGGAAACCAGTGAACCGAATTGAATGTATTTTTTAACGTTTATCAACAATATATTGATACTTAATAAAACGTTTTAAAATGTTATATTTTTTCACGGCGAATTAAGTTATACCACGTTGAAATTTTTACCCATATAGAGGAAAATAAGTCAAATTTACAATACTGCACAAAAATTACTAAATGTGTTCTTCCTTTAATCTAAGTCGGCTTTAATATATCTGATTAAAGATAACTTGAGAACAAAAGGGAAAAATCTTTAGACATCAACACTAAAATTTATTGACATTGAAGTAAATAAAATACATTTTTTCGAGAAAAATCCAAAAAGTGTCAATCTATGATAACTTTTTTCAACGTTCAAAAAGTATCTATGTTTTAATAGTTTGTGAAACATTTGTATATTGTTGGTGTACGTTTAAATTTTTATTTAATTCGGTTCACTGGTTTCCGAGATATGACAGCTCAAATATGAGTTGTCTAAAAAATAGTGTTTTACCCGAACGGTTCTAACTTCGCGAAAAATAAATCAATCGAGCCCAAATTTGTACCAATGATGCACATATAACAGGTTGATAAACAGTCGAAATTTGAGATTTTTAGATGCACTCTATGAAAAGTTATAGCATGTTGAACTTTTTTGTGAGAGAAAAAAATGTTGCCTATCCCAAACATTTTGGCCATCCCCTGTATATCTTAGCTGAGAATTCGACTGTGGAACTTTGAATCATTTGATATGTAACTATGTACCCAGTTTTTACGCAACTGCGTTTCCGAGTACTCGGTAAACACTTGATTAAGTGAAACTGACCTAAGAAGCCTGAATCTTCAGGATGTTCTGTTGTTTTGAACCCGTTGTGGCAAGTAGCTATAGGCTTACTTTACGCTTTATGCGTTTTTTACAGTGCCCTTTTCAGGGTGCTGTTTGAACCCGTTGTGGTAGGCTTATGCTTTTCCCTTACCTTCCCTTTCCCTATCCCATCTCTTATTCCTCCCTTCGCTCTCCCTCAGGTAAATGATGAATAGGCTCGTATTCATGGCGATGGCACAAATTTCCCAAATGGAGGAGAACGTGCCTCTTGAGCCGATTTTTCGTCAGCTAAAATCGATTTATACATGTTTTGGAAGATGATTCTTTTTAATTCTCGATTTCGTGAATTTCAGTTTTTGATTTTTCTATTTTTTATTTTTGAACATCCCCGCACTTTTATATTTTTCCTGGAAGCCTATTTGGGGTACGGATTTTTTGAGATGAAAACATTTTGAGATTTTACGATTATTGTTGAAATATTGTTATTTTGATTTTTTTCATAGAAAATTTTATTTTCCGTGTAATTTGAAGGAAAATAATTTTAGAGTGTATTCGATTCCCTTAAACTATTAAACTAGGGTAGAATGATTTGGGAAAAATTTAAAATATGTTAATTGTAGCGATTCAATACAAAATAAATAATGACTTCTAAAAGGTGACTAAAACATCAGTTTTTCAATGATTTCAAAAAAAAATACGCTTTAAAATACACCAAAACCTATTTTGAGATGTACAAAACAGTCCTAAATATCAGCCAAAAATATAAAAATAAAGATTTTCCACGGAACAAAAATTACAAAAATGCTCAAACTATACCCCGTCTAAAGGCGGGGTTGGGTATTAGAGGGTTAAAGGCTGTAGGTAGCTATCAATTCTCCTTATGTACCTGTGAAATCTTCGGAACGATGACCATCATCTTTCCGTGTATTTCCGTTCGCATTGAATGATTTTTGACACATGACGACGGTCCGCCCCTTAGCTTTCCATTCCAACAACATTTCAGCTTCAGCTGAACCCATAAAGTCAACTTTCTCAGTAACAACCAACCATCAGGTATACATGTTGTAGGGTACAACTTGCTGTACTGGTTTTCCGGTCAGTAGATGAGCTGTTCCACTGACAACTAACTGTCAGTATTTTGCATATGCCTGCTGTACAGACCTGTGCTAAAGTTGTAGGCGAAGTGCTAGTGGTTTCGTAACAACAACGGTGTCGTTGAAGTTGATGTGATGGTAGTGACGAACGCTGACTCCGTTAAAAGCGACGATGTGACGACGATGAACAAGATCATTTTTCACTCTCGTTCGGAGGATGAAGGTTGAACAATGTTGTAGGGGGCAAATCGGGGGAAATGTGAGTTGAGGTTAAAAGGTCCATTCCTATGATTACTTGATCTATGAATATCTTTGCATTGAACAGTGCAATACATGACTTTCATTCAGTGCCATATATACAGATTTATCTGTATTTTACAGATTTTGAACGTCAGTACAGATTACGTTTTATATGAAACACCGATTTTTGAACTAGAGAGGTTGTTATGTTTTGTATGGAATACAGATTTTTGAAAAAAAAGTGATACAGATTTTTCGAAAAATCATCTGGCATCTCTGCTTCCATTACAAATAAAATCCATTCTTCAAAATAATACAAATAAGGAACACATTCTCAGACTCTGTCCAAAAGTCTTCAGTTCATGTAGTGTTCTATAGTGAGCAACAGAGAGATAAATTTGGATAAATGTAACATATCTCTACTGCCCCCACTCGCATAACAGTCCCATATGAATAGGAAACCCAGCAAAGATGGGACTGTTATGCGAGTGAGGGCAGTCTATTATCAAGGCAAAACCAGTAAACAAACTAATCTGACGATTGCACTAAAGATTACTTTTTCTTTAGAAGACGCACTTCACTCCACTCTCTCACATAATATGACGATGGCGTGTGCTAATGTTTTGTACTGCGCAAAGTAGCTTCTACTTAGGAACCCGAAGAATACCCAAGCATATTATAAAACGAGACACCCTCATGGCAGGCAACGAACCTGCGAGATGGATGGTGGCTCCCATTCATCAGACACCTACATGAGGGCTATAATGTTGTTACTTCACATTCGGGGCCCATCTGCTCGATTGAAAAGGTAAACAATGTTTTCACTTTCCATTCTTTCTGGGCTTGCCTCGCGAGCTTTGGCTTTCTTCTTCCCAGCTACCCAGCAACCCAGCGTCAGAAGGTGGTTTTTAATATATTTTCCCACCGCGCTGCTGCTGCCGCAGCACTTCTGCTCTCATCGACCGGCGATGGGTACCTACTTAAGTGTGGGATCAAAGTGGGGGCTGATTATGATGTAGAGCTCTAGTATAATTGAGAAGGGGTTTCGTCACCACATCGAATCAAGTGGTATTACAGCATTTTATGAGCAGAAGCGACGATTTGAATAAATTTAACTGATAGGTGTTCGACAGATCTAAAAGGTAAACGAACTGGAAGTAATCAATGAAAACAGAAACGGCACAAATCATAATTTTTTCTATGATCACCAATAATAAGGTTTTATGGTGGTTGTAAAGCATAATAACTTTGTTTGCATTGAAAATGTTGACTTTCATTCGAACATTTTAATCGATACTTATCGATCAACAAATTTGACGATGTTTTTACAGCCGTCATAAAACCAATAATAAAATAGGAGAAATGATGCTTTCGGCAGTTTTTTACTCTAGTGTTACTAAAGATGTTTAAGAGTCATTATAAAGATAGGGTAATCACAGTAGAGAACGCCTTGAGTCTTGTAAGTTTTATCAGAGGGAACATAATTTTGAAAAGACCAATCTGTACTCACTTGAGAGCAATTGCTCTTAATCAAGAAGATGTTGATAACTATAGATGAGATAACTATAGAAGCCTCTAAAATCTGCGCTCAAGTTCGAATGTCTTATTTGCAAAAATGTTTTATGTAATCGTTGAAGAAAAGTTATTGCTTGGATTAAATTATGCTAATATTAATAAATAAGAATGTGCGATTACAGATTTCATAAAACCTGAAAAAAACTAGTTAGAGTACAATTTGTTACTTGGGTTAAAAGCTCTAATAATCTATAAAAAACAAATAATAAACAGGGTCACAGTTATGAGGGCGTGGGTATTCAGCATGGCCATGCTCAAGGTATGGATCCGATTCCCGGTCGGTCCAGGAACTTTTCGTAATGGAAATTTCCATGACTACATTGGACATACAGTATCTTCGTACCAGCCACACGATATACACATGTAAAATGATCATTGTCAGAGGAAGCTTTCAGTTAAAAGTTGTGTAAGTGCTCATACATAGATAGATGAAAAGCAGGCTTAATCCCAGTGGGACTTTACGCCAAGAAGAAGAAGAAAACAATTTTTTGAAATCAACCCAAAATGCCATTTGTGTTGACCCGTGCGTTATCTGTTCGTACCAACATTTGCTGTGATGTACAGCCAATAAAATCTGAAGTAGAAATCTTCAAAGCTCTAAATGTAGTATTGCCGTTCTCTATCAAACAGAGTGTTTTATTGAATCGTAAAGCTTTTATATTCAAATTCAGGTAGCCACTAGCTCGAAAAGTTGGTCAAACATTTAGCACTCCCAATTAGGCTGGGCTTTGTTTTCAGCAGCACCCATCAATGCAATGGCTTGTGTAGAAACCACATATAGGTGATAAACCTGATTCCCGGTGCCTTTATAGTTCACCGTTTGCGAAAAAAGAAGCAGAAACATTTCTCCAGATCCGAGTTTAAATTGGATCAACAGAGCCATCGTATGCAGTTATTCCACTTTAGCGCAGAGGTGTGTGCGATGACTGGCGCCCCCCAGAGGTTACTCCGCCATTTAGTCTCACCTCGCGCCGCTCGTTGGTCGAAGTACAGTAGCGAGCAAACGTTATTTTACAAACAGGGCACTGCAAGCCACGGTTGCTAAATTATTTTTTTCCAAGTCTTTGGACGTTTCGTGACCTTGTTGTTTATGATTTGGAAACTTTTCCATATTTTCTGGGATTCCACAGGAATCCCATCCAAATTTGTCCCAGAACTCCTCCAGGACATTAATGTGGGATTGCCAGAGAGTTCTTGACGATTCTCTGGGGTTCTTACAGGAATCTCTTCTGAGATTCCTAAAGAGATCCCGTCTGTGATTCCTTCAGGAGCTCTTGCCAGAATTCCTTTAGGAAGCACTCCCGAGATTCTTCCAAAGATTTTTTTCTGGGATAAAGAATACTTACCTTCTGAGATTAATTCAGGAATTCCTAGATTCTTTCATCCTCCAGGAATTCCATCCTAGATTCTCCTAAAAGTTTCTTTATGAATGTCTTCAGAAGTTTTTTTGATTTCCAGAAGGTGTTTCTGGGAATTCTAGCAATTTTACCCGGGAGTCTTTTAGGACTTCTCTTGGCGATTGCTTCAGGAATTCGTTCCGAGATTCCTTCCAAAATTTCATCAGAGATTCCTTTCAGGAATTCTATGCGGGATTCCTCCCGGAGTTCCTTCTGGAATTTCTTCAGGAATTCTTCATGAGATCCTTCCAGGAGTCCTACAAAAACTTCTTTCAGTACTCCTCCAAAAAGTTCTTCGGGATTTTTTGCAGCTCCTTTCGGGATTCTTTCAGGAACTACTGCTGGAATTGCTTCAAGAATTCATTGCAGGCCACCGGGAACTTCTTCCGTGATTCCTCCATGAACTACTTACTTTCTGGAGCTCCATCAGGGATTCCTCGGGTAAAATTTTCTGGGCTTTTTTCAGGAACTGCTTCTGGATTTTTTTTTTCAGGAACTCCTTCGTGGATTTCTTCGGAAACTTCTTCTGGGATTCCTTTTGGAACTCATTTCAGGAAGTTCTTCTGGAATACTTTCAGAAACTGCTTCCAAAATTTCTTCAGGAACTCTTTCCAGGATTCATCTAGGATCTTTTTTTTGGTTTCCCCCAAGAAATGCGTTTGGAATTCCTGCAGATCCTTTTGAAATTCCTCTGTAAGTTCATTCTGGATTTTTTTTGCAGATGTTTCTAATGGAAATCCTTGGGGTATTTTGAGAAATGCCTTTTGAAGTTTTTTTTTTCTTATAGAAAATTAAGTTTCTACAGGATTTTCTTGCGGAAATTAGGAATTCCAGGTGGAACTGCTGCGAAAATCTCCATTGGAACTCTTACACGAATTATTGGTGAATGTTCGATTAACTCAGTTTGAAACGTTTTTCTGTGCTCGATTTTGAAACAGTGAACTCTTGTGAGAATACGCGATGGAATTCTTACAGGAGTTCTTGGAAAATCTCCTGCGAGTGTTCTCAGTTGAATGTCTGGCGGAAGTCGCGTTGGAGTTTCTGGAGGAATTCCTGGTGAAATTCCTGCGAGGACTCCGACCGAAACTCTCAAAAGAATTTTTGGTGATATACCTAGAGAAATTTCCGTTGTAACTTCTGCGAAAATTCCTGGTGGAAGTCCTCGGTAGAATTTCTAGAAGAATATCCATCTGCACAAAAATTATCGGTGTAACACCAAGAGGAATATACGGTAGAACTATTATAGGGTTCTCCGGTTGAACTCCTAGAGGATTTTCCTGGTAAAATCCTAGAATAATTCGTGGTGAAAATCCTACGAAAGTTTCCGGCGACCTAGATGTATTTCTGGTTAAACTTTCAAAAGAATTCTCTGTAGAACTCCTGAGAGGAATAATCGATGGAACTCATTAAAGTTTTATTTCTTAGAAGGAATTTGGGATGGAACTCCTCACCGAATTCCCAGCGGAAATCCTTAAGGAATTCCCGGTGGAACTCTAGCAGCAACTCGTGCTGAAGCTCCTAGATTGTTTTCCGGTGAAACTCCTAGAGAAGTTATCGATGAAACTCCTACAGGAATTTCCCGTGGAACTCATTCTGTTGGAACTCCTATGGGATTTCCGGTTGGAACTCCTTAACCTTCCAGGACGCGCGCCGTCAAGCAACCGAAACTGCACCGCGCTCGCGCTGTATACGAAAAGCGAGGTGTGTTGGTAGTGTTATACTTTTTATAACAGCCCGCGCGCTGAAGGATTAAAAGACTCCCAGTCGAAATCGAACAAGATCTATAGGGTGAACTACACCGCGAAAAAATTCTACTCAATGACTGAGTTGGCCTTACTCAGAAATCGAAAAATCCTTCGTTTTCTTACTCAGTTTCGGCAAAAAGTGGGACAACCCATTGGCAATGGGTTGTCCCACTTTTAACGGAAACTGAGTAAGAAAACAAATGATTTTTCGATTTCTGAGTTAGACCAACTCAGCCATTGAGTAGAATTGTTTCCCTGTGTGCTGAAGAAATTCTCGTTGAAGCTCCTACAGGAAGTACAGCTGGTACTCTTGCGAGAATTCGAAGAGGAACTACTTGAGCAATTTCTAATTGAACTCCTGCGATTTTTTGTGGTGGTACTTCTGCAAGAATTCCCGGTGGAACTGGGAAATAGCTAGTGGAACTAAAAGAACATCTAATTCCTGCAGGAACCCCGAGGTTAAGCAGTCTGTGAAATTTCTCTTGAAATTCTAAGTGAAACTACTATAGAAATAACCAATTTTCAGAGGAACTCCTAGGGAAATTTCTGATGGAACTCATAGAATGGCTTCATTGATCCATTGCGGGCTGAACTTCAAGAGAAGTTCTAGGTGGAATTCCTAGATAAATTACCGGTGGAACTCGTTGATAAATTCTCAGTGAAATGTTAACAGAAATTCATGATTCCGGAAAGCTGGCTGTCTCAGTCTTGGGTAAATCAAAACGGCTAGTTTTGCCATAAGTTTTGCTTTGCCCGACGTTTCGGCGCTTTTATTGACCACCCCCTCCCCCTTGGAAAAGGCCCAATAAAAAAGCCGAAACGTCGGGCAAAGCAAAACTAGCCGTTTTACCCAAGACTGAGAAAGTCAGCTTTCCGAAATCAACATTTTCCAGAATTTGCGGTAGCATAACTAGGCAAAAGCTTATCGGCTGAAGCTAACAGCACAGCAGCACAGTTTTAATGCAGGGTATGAACACAAGAAGACCATGTCAGACCTCTGGTATCTATCCGTAATGCTTGCATGCATGTGGGTAAAATTTGCATACAGCTTACAGATCAAGTGGGGTATTGGCATGATCATCAAGAGTAGGGTAGGGTAGTGGGTTAAGTTTACAGGGTTATGATAGAGGGTAGGACAAAGGTAGGGTATTTGCCACAAAAGTCCAATGTCGCTACTGTTTGTGTGACCAACATCTAATTTGCCACGCCCTTACAGCGTCAGAAGCGATACTAGAAGTGTCAAATGAATTTTGTTTATCAAAACAAAAGATTCTCTTCATGGTGGATACTTAAAAATAATCATTAATTACAATTAAAGTTATTGAAATAATTAAATATGAAAAGTAACTACAACGCCGTTGAAGTTCTAGTGTATTTCTATTGGTAGGGTAGAGGGTTAGGATCTAGGATAGGGTAGAGAGTTACAGTAGCGAATAAAATGAAGAGTTAGGGTAGAGGGTTAGGATAGACGTTAGAGCAGGGGGTTAGGGTAAATGGGTAGGGTAGATGGTAGTGTGCTGGGTAAATGGTAGGGTAGAGGACTAGTATGCAGGGTAGAGTAGATGGTAGGGTATATGATAAGGGAGAGGGTGGGGTAGACGGTAGAGTAGATGATTAGGATGAGGGGATAGGCAGAGGATAGGGTAGAGGGTTGCGATAGAGCGTAGAAAGTTAGGGTAGCCGGTGCGGTAGAGAGTAGGGTAGAGTAGGGCATAGTTGGATTTGAACGCGTTCTGTTCAGAAGCTGTGCTCGCGTTGGCCGTGTTCAAGTTCAAAACCTAGTGGGTGTTTGAACACAGTGCACTGTGTAGCTTATAGCCAAAGATTTGTGACCTTTTACAGTTATTTGGTATTCATCGTTGGGACACGCCTGTCGATCGTGGAGCTTTTTACAGGGTTTTTGAAACACTGTTGAAAGCGAAATCTCCCTAGAGATTAGTAATACATACATAGTGGCTAATTTTCTATGAAAAATTGGAAATAGTCAGGTCTGGTCTCTTATTAGGGGCTCCCTTCCGTTATTAATCCTCCTCTAAAAACAATCATTATACCGCACGAGCCAGTTCCTAGACAACAATTTCTACCGAAAAAGCGTCTTGTTAGGTTGGTGGATACCTGCCACGGTATGTGTCCAGAGCTCGATCCGTTTCTGGTGTAATGGAGGTAGCCATTATCTCGGCTACCTATCATCCCAGATAACGACATTTATTTCCACCCATAACCCGAGCAAAGTCTAATAACAAAATGATAGCAAATCGAAAACACGATTTGTAATCAGCAGCAAATTGATATCATGTTTTGATATCAGATTATCTTGATTAATTTCGATTTCAAATTTTGATATCGTTTTGCTGTCATTTAAAATTATTACAAATATTTAAGTTTTTGTGTTATTTCAAAACTTCTAGGCGACCTTGTATAAAGCATCTAATGATATACCATCAGTGCAATTAACGTATTGCATTTAGGTTTTCATGTTATTCGAAAAACTCTACATTTACCGATTTTTCCATTTTTTCACACTGATAGCAAAAACAGTAATCAATTTGCCATCACTGATAGCAGGAATTGTTTTCAACTTGCTCTCACAGGAACATTTTTCTGCTTTCATTTTTGATGTTTTAACCGTTAAAACGACCAAAACGATATCAACCTGAGTAATCATAATTTGCAATATCACAACATCAAAATTTGTTTTCGATTTGCTGTCAGACTTTGCTCGGGAAGACAATGCGCTGAACTGGGTGAAGAATAGCTAAATTAAAGTTTTGAAGGAACATGGCTAGTCGATTAGGCATTCGTAGAACCAGCGGGGAAAAGGAATGTCTGGGATTCAGTGCAAGCGCGGCGTCGTCAAACATCAAGAACCTTATCTAGGTACATTTGACAATGATCTGAGCTGTCAATTTTTAACACCGTTCATTGAGATCAAAAATGTGAACACGCACGTAAGAGCAATCAGTGAACGTTTTCGGTACGCTCACAGAACATGATCGTTCAAAGTGCATTTCTGGAGTAGGGTAGAGTAGACAGTAGAATAGACAGAAGAGTGCAAGGAGAGTAGACGGTAGAGGGTATGGTAAACAGAAGGGTATAGAGTTAGGGTGAAGGGTAGTGTAGTGAGTTAGGGTAGACGGTAGGATGGAGGATAGTGTAGAGGGTATGATGAAGGATTTGGATAGAGGATACAGTAGAAGGTAGGATAGATGGTAAGGTAGGCGGTAGGGTCGAGAGTTAAGATAGAACGTAGAGTAGAGGGTTTGGGTATGGGATAGGGTAGATTAGGTTGGTTAGGTTATGGTTGAGAGTTGAGAAGACGGTAAGATAGAGGGTAGAGTGGAGGATTATGGATATGAGTTAGAGTGGAGGAGAGTTATGGTAGAGAGAAGAAATCAAATGAGATGACATGAGATTAGATTTTCTCGAGATACATTCAGGAGTTCTTTCCGGCATTCCTTTTAAGACTCTTTCCAGGATTCCACTCAGGATTTCTCTAAATGTTCCTTCCGGAATTACCGTAGAGATTCCTCCTGGGATCCATTCAGGGATTTCTGTAGGGATTGCATTAGAAAATCCTGAAAGGACTCTTTTTGGTATTTTAGACGGCATTTCTTCAAAGATTCCTTCCAGAATTTTGTAAAGGATTGCTTTAGAGATTCCTGCTGGAATTCTTTCAGGGACTGCTTCCGAAAAGAATTCTGCCAAGATTTTTTCATTTCTTCGGAATTTCTTCCAGCCGGCATTCCTGTCGTGATTCCTTTAACTATTCCCTTAAGGTATTCTCTACGAGATTCCTTCAGAACTTACTTCGAAGATTTCTGCCGTGATTGCTTTAGACAATTCTGAAAAGATTCTTTCGGGTATTCTAGTTGGCATTCCTTTAGGGATTCTTGTTGGGATTACTTCACGGATTCCTCCTGGTATTCTTTCAAAGATGTCTGCTAAAATATTTTCAGAAAACCCTTGTGAAATGATTGTAGGCAGGCTTGTCCGCACTTCTTCTTCTTCTTTTTTATGGCTCTACGTCCCAACTGGGACTTGGCCTGCCTTGCTTTAACTTTGTGTTCTCTGAGCACTTCCGCAGTTATTAATTGAAGGGCTTCTTTCTTTGCCTGCCGTTACATGAAATTGTATATTGTGAGGCAAGTACAATGATACACTATGCCCAGAGAGTCGAAAAAATTTTCCCGACCGGAACGGGAATCGAACCCGCCGTCTCCGGATTGGCGATCCATAGCCTTAACCACTAGGCTAACTGGAGACCCCTGAGATAAGATGGCATCAGATTCAATTTTCTCGAGATATCTTCAAAAGTTCTTTCCTCGATTAATTCAGGCATTCCTCTCCAGACTCTTCCAAGGATTTCTGTAGATGTTCCTTCCGGAATTACTGTAGACATTCCCCCTGGGATTCTTTCAGGGATTTCTGTAGGGATTGCTTTTGAAAATCCTGAAAGGATTCTTTAAGGCATTCTATTCGGCATTCCTTCAAGGCAAGCTTGCTATTTGATGAAAACATTCGCGAAATGATGCGATTTGCTTTCGACAACGAATACGTTTTCACCCATCCTCGCTTTATTCAATCAACCTCCCATACCAGTAGCACACGAACGGACTCAACACTGATCAGCATAGTTGACTCTTCCTTTTCGCCGTTGAGCCGTTGCGTTCTAGCCAAGCATCTCTTTTCATCGCTTTCGATGCTTTTCGACAGCTTATCGCGAAGCATCGTTGGCTGGAAGCTTTATTAGTATGGTATCGGTACATGCGAATGTTGCTTCTGTGTGCGTGTCGAGCGTTCGTGCCGTAGCTTCGCAAACCAACCTATTCGGTATGGTTCGGCTGTTCGGGCGAGCGTGTGGCGGCACAGTCAGATGTGTGCAAAATCGTTTGTGATTTACATCATGTTCGTTTTGCCACCTCTTTGCTGCTGGTCATCGCTGATCAGTGCACAGTTCAATCGCACGCGATAAATATACAGTTGATGAGTTGTGATGAGCACTAGTGAGGCGATAATTTGCATCATTGCTTCAAGGATTCCTGCTGAATTCCTTCAAAGATTCTATCCAGGATTTCGTAAAGAATCCCTTAAGAGATTCCCGCTGGAATTCCCTCAGGGATTTCTCCCGGAAAGAAACTTGAAAGAATATAGATTTCTGCCAAGATTTTTTCAAACAATCCTGGAGAAATTCCTTTAGTAATTCCTGTCGGAATCCCTGATAGGATTTCTTAAAAAAATATTCCAATTTTTCTCAGGATTTTTATCAAAAGCTCTTTTTGAGATTACTTCCAGCCGGGATTCCCGTCGTGATTCTTCTATGTTTCCATCAGTTATTATCAACGAGATTCCTGCAACAGTTACTCCAGCGATTTCTCCGGGATTGCTTTAGAAAATCCTGAGAAGATTCTTTCGGATAATCTAGTCGGCATTCCCTTAATCTTGTTACGATTACTTCACGGATTCCTCCTGGTATTCTTTCAAAGATGTTTGCTAAGATATATTCAGAGAATTCTAATGAAATTCTTTTAGGTAAACATGTCGGGCATAGACGTAAAGTATATTTAGACAAAGTACGTTTAATTGAAAAATTGAGAGATAAATTTGTGAAAAAATACCACTTGTTTCAATGGGATTTGAACCCACAACTCCGTATCGCAAATCCGGCGCTTTAACCTCTTAGATGCCAATCTCCCGCCGAAGGATGTTGAAGTCCCTTCAACAAACATTCATTCAAGCATCTTAACAAAAATGAACGGGTAAGTTTTCATGAGGTTTTAAAAACATTCCTCCTGGGATTACTCCATCCAAAGAAATACTATGGAATTGTCTCAAAGATCCTTCTGGAAATCTTTAGAAGATTATGGAATTCTTCCAAAGGCTTTTCCTGAGATTTCTCCAGGAATTTCTATGTGGATTCCTTCACTGATTTCTCATGAAATTCCCTCTAATTTCTCTCCAGAATTCATCCGGAGATCCTGGGTTGTAAAGTGTCATGGAAATGCCATGAAAAAATGTCATGACATTTCCCAGTTCAACCATATGCAGTGCATAATTCCGTCCGTCAACACAAACCTTCAATAATGATGGTTAGTTTTACCATAACATTTTTAACTAGGGACAGTGAAATAGGTGCATAATCAAATGACATTTTATGACATTTTCCAACCCTGTTCCGGATTTCCTCCCGGGATTCTTTGGAAGGTGGCTGCAGGAATTCTTTAAATTTTCAAAGAATTCAAGAATTCTTTCAAGTTTTCCTCTGGATGCTGTCGAGAGGTTTTCCAGTATTTCCTTTTGGATTTCATTAAGGAAAATTTACACAAATGTTTCAAGATTAATTATTTAAGGGTATTTAAGTTACTGTTTTTGATTACGAGACATCATGGGCGAAACAAATTTCCTAAGCGAGTAAGATTACTAAGTCTCCATGAAGATTTTAGTAAAAGTAATGAATAGTAAATTGTTTTTCAAACTTTTTTGATTACCCTTTTCAATTCTTATGTTATTTGTAGTTTATATAAACACTGAATTTTGAGCAAACATTCCTAGCAAGCTGTGCGCGTGAATTTTGAAATCGCTGTCACAGTTTTTCTCAGTTCCGCGGTGTTTTTTATTTGGCCGGCGGAATCGTGGTACGGCTAGTTACGCCATCCAGTGAAGTTTTTATGATTCTATGTAGTGTTTTCCATCGGAAGAAGCATGGAAAAGAAAGCATGACGTATTTTCTAGCTTCGAAGTGATCCACGATTTGGTCGACAAAAGTTCAGCTAACCGGCTGTGTATAGTGAATTTTCCGTGAAATTGTTTAAACAGTGATGAAGATTTGCAAAAAAAAAAAAACTTGTGAAGCAATGAAGTATTCGGAAAGGTTTTGTGAGACTGTTGACAAAATTCGTGGGTGAAATGGTGTTCCTAGTTATAGGAATCTTCATCACAACGCTACTACAAACAAAAAAAGCAGAAAACTGGCGATGGTGTGCCCGTTGCTATATGGAAAAAGACGTCGGGCGTTTGATTATTTGGTGAGATCTTTCTAATTTCTTTGATATGTCTTGATGTTGATAGTATGGGGCCTGTAAACGTTTCGTAATTCAATCATTTACAATATGTTTTTCGGTACAACCGGGGAAAGGATCATCATATTTTTATTTCGTTTCAGAGAGCGAGCAATGGTGCTTAAACCTAGGCTTTCGAGCCAGGGCATAAGGGGAAAATCCTATGCCCCATTCCAGGAAGAGGAGCCTAGAAGGAGTGACATTAACTTTCTTAGCAACGTCACTCCCAACGTTTCTGCTTATATTTTATATATCATACTATACGGAGCGGTTGGTACGAGATGTCCCCGTTCTATGGTTTTAACTCAGCGTTTCTCAAACTATGGGTCGCGACCCACTGGTGGGTCGCGGGCTGATTTTTGTTGGGTCGCGAAACTTTTGTCGATATCATAATGAAAATGTATAAATTACCTTATCCCAAAACCTATTTTGGCCATTTTCAAATTTGCATAACCTGTCTTGTAGAATCGCCTGAGTTATTTCTAGAAATAAGGTTTCCCTAATAATATTCAAACTTTTATGCGTTCTCTAAAAATGGGTTAAAGATGTTGTTTACAGTTAGCATTTTCCGTTAAATTTACACATCAAGTTCAGCAGTAAAAATTCCAGAAAATTTTTCAAATACCAAACGTTTAACAAATTTCGCCAAGAAACCAACGAACGTTTGTTGTTCACTGTTTTTTTTTTGTTTTTTTTTCGATAAAGTTTAACTTCTGTAAAATTCTGATTGGATGAATTTTGATAATCTGATGTTTTACAGAAATCAAAACAGCTGAACAGGTTTGAAAAAAGTGGTTTAAATTAACACCGTATATATAGAAAAGTACTTACAACTCGATCTGTCTGAAGGATTTATTTTTTTGCCCTATTAATCACGATACAAAATGCTTTTCATTTGAAGGCCACGTTTAAAGTTCCCCAATGCGTTTCACTGGCATTATATTTTCAACGACTCTGTGTAATTTTTATGTGTTCTTTATTGAAATTCCAAAAAAAAAAGTGATGTTTATGTTAAAATGAACCAGACTAGTTGAGTTTGTAACAGAAACTTGCAAACATTTTGAATTCTTAAAACAAGGAACATACTGAAACTGATCACGTTTACTTTATTTTGACGTATCCAAAAAAAGTACACAGTAGATTTAAAAAAACTTAAAATTTTAAAGATTTAAGTTTATGTAACGTAGGTTTATCGAAAAAGTCAACATAAATTTTCTAAAATGACGTATATTTTGAAAATATGTGCTGGTGGGTCGCCGAGTTCAATAACAATCAAAAGTGGGTCGCAAGCTGAAAAAGTTTGAAAACCCCTGGTTTTAACTTAATATTCAATGACGCTGCACAGTAGGCCTGGCCGCTTCAATACTTGTAATGAATCTCTGATTCACTGCAAGCATTGATAATGACAAGAAAAATGATAGAAGTAGTCGATTCTATCATTTTCCAGGATTCTTCCAAGTGATGGCTGTGTATGTGTAGACTAGACTAGACTAGACTAGACTAGACACTGAATTTTGAGCAAACATTCCAGTCTTAATATATCTGTCCGAAAAATAAAGGTCGAAACAGTTCTGTCTAGATCTAGACAGATGTCTGATAAAAAGTTTATCCCATTTTTTCCATCAGATGCAACTTTTAGTAGATGGTTAGGTAGGGTATGGGACTTCTTTTGAGCAGTTGCTGCTATAACTCAGTCAATTTTAAACCAATTGACTTGGTTATTGGGATACGATGAGTTACACATATCGTAATATATAGCCAGGCCCCTACTCAAATGATAACTCTTTCGATGATGAATAAATAAATTTACGTAAACTGACAATCGTATTTTTTTAGATCGCCACATTGAAGAGTTTCATGACAGTTTTTTTTTTAGTTGTCAATTACTATAGATTTTGTACGCTACTGTAGGTTGATTAGACGTTCGTACTAAACCGTTCCCAGTTATCCGTTCATTTGCCATACAGTGCGCGAACGCTAAATCGCCACACTTACCATTTCTCGCAGAGGCTCTTTCTTCATCATCCCGAAGGGGGCAAACACCGATTTCCATTACTCCGCTACATATATTATAGAGTAGTTACTACGTACCTTAAATTTTGACCATCCGCCGTCGTCTCCCTCTTCTTCACCCGTAAAATTACAGCTTTTCTGCACCACTTTAGTGTAGTTTATGCGATTTTCCCTATTCGCCGCCAAAAAAAAAACTAAACCATTTAAACGTGTAGGCACCGATTAACACATCCCCGAAAGAGAGGCGCCGCGCCGGGGTCTCTGGTCCGGTTCAAATTGGAGCTCGTTGTTCCTCGCCAGCCAGCCAGCAGTCCCAGTCAGTCAGTGTTAACCTTGTTTCGAAACAGCCTCAGACACACACACGGTTTTACTCACTTTCCTACTTTCCGAGGGATGATTACAACTTTTAGCTCCCCTTTCTTCAGCTTTCAGGGGGATGATTGTTAACTTGTTAGTTTATTACATTTTACGTTTCGAGTTCAGTTCAATTCAGATCGGTCATTGGCTGAACCCTCGCGCCGGGGTTTTCACCGGGCGTCGCCGTCTTCCACACTAAGTACCATCCGAAACTCGCGCCGCCCGATTCGATATAGTACGCAACGGCCGATACACAACACTCACCGCGAGTTGGGCCGCGAGCGATTACCGTTGGGCTTATTGTTGAATGTTTCCTATTAAAATTTAATTTTGTTCAATCCGCGTGCTTTTTTCGGTTTATCACTCTGCTCGGACGCGGCGGTAGCAGCGCAGCGGCTTTACTCGTTTCCTTTTCACAGTTTGTTGTTTGAGTTGAGATATGTTTTGCTCTTCCTCCTCTTGATACAATTTCTTTTCCATTTAGTATCACTTCACTTCTTCATTCACTTCTGTTTGGTTGCTTGCTTTCCAGTTTCCCATTTTTTTTTACTTATCTGTTGAATCAAAATTCGGTTTCTTGTTGTACGTATTATCACATCACTTACGACGCACACAGAGCGCAGCGACGGGGATTGCGCGAGGCAAAAAGCGTTGAATGACTGGCTACCGACTCGACTAGCTAATGGAAGAAAGCAAAGAAAATTTTGAATCGTGCTGACTTTCTTCCTTTTTCCTTACGGTGAACAGCAACATCAACACACTCGAGAGTCAGTGAGTCAATCAATTCGATCGAGTCAGTTGAATTTTTCTGACTATTTAGCTAGGCAGCAGAATTTTGATCGCGACGTCATAGATAACAGCAACTCCCGTGTCGTAAGCCTTGCGTGGATGATGACCATGCAGCTGGAAGTTTGTGCTACTAGGAGGATTGAATTTCCTAAACACGGCACAGCCGCCGGGAACCGTTAGGTTGAGAAGGTGAATTGGATAAAGAAAAGATGATACGTTTCGATACGCAAGGCTATGGTCGGTGATTCTGGAGGTAAAGGAAAGTTGAGAAATGTTTTAAGCTTAGGGGTTTTGTGTGTCAAAAATGGAATTTGTTGAACTTTGGAAAAAATGGATAGGTAAATTGGTAGAATTTGTTGAGCATCGGGTTTCAAGATTACTATAGATGTGTTTGATTTCTGGAAGCGGGTTGAACAGAAATGGCTTTAAAGTGTAACTGCGCTTGGATTTTTGACAACAACGTCACAAAACAACTGGATAAGTAACCTAGTATTCGTCACTCTAGTTCACAAAATAAAACGAAAGTCGTGAATTTAAATCAAGGGCCAACAATTTTCGTGCATAATCACGTGCTGGTTTCAGAATAATGCTCCATTTTTTTTTAAGTAGAACATTTTCTGTAACAGTTAAAATTTGTAGCTAAATGAGGAATTTACCAAAATTCAAATATCTTGCAATTTGCGATTCAATTTTAAATAGTTTGGCATGAATTGAAAGCTGAACAAAATGCGTCAAATTAATGACAGTCGTGTTATTAGCGAGTAGGGAAACGGAACCCATTTTCAGCCTAATACTCCCATTTCCACCCTATTAAAAACAAAGCTAATAAACGCTATTTGTTTTGCTTTTTATTTTATTTATGGGAGTTAGGAGTGAGCATACATGATAACAAAAGGAACGGAAACAATTGGTGCCTAAATTATCTGAAAATAGGGAATAGGATGAACATGGGAGCATTGGCTGAAGAAGAGTACTTATTCCCTATTTAGGTCGATCTCCTTTTTGCAATTTTTTTTTTCAACGAGAAAATTACACTATAAAAATTCTTTCTTAACGTACATACAAAATAATAGATGTTAGCGAGTAACAGTAAAACTTTTAGGTCAATCGGAGCATTGGTTACGGATAATGAAATGCATAAAGAGAACAACTTTACAAAAAAAATAGAACAAAAATCGATTTCAATTCACCAGCTATGTATGAAAAGACGAAAAAAATCGCTCCACTGTAATTTTTTTCCTTCACGTTTTGATCTCAGGGCATGATTTGTGAAATTTGTAGGGAAATTTTAGTGAAAGTTCTAGTCAATTACAAGAGAACTTTCGTGTTCCTCGAATATATCTTCAGAGCCGTAGCGTTTGGTTGGCCTGGTTGGCCGCTGCCAAGGGCGCTAGCCTCAGAGGGGCACCTAAGGTTGGAAGGAAACAGGATGATGTTATTTTTTTCTGGAATGTTATCAAGATTTCATCATTTAGGGGGATTAGGGGCATAATGGACACCCTAAGCAAATTAGTACGTTAGGCCTGTATAACAGAGAAAACCTTAACATATTATCAATTGACTTACAACTTTAACTTGTTTCCTACGTATTTCAATCTTTTACAGCAGGTAGAATGTCTTAATTGTGAAGAAATAATGATTTGTAAACCGTGTGTTTTTTAAAGCTGGCAGGAAAGGTGCGGGGCATAATGGACACCCCTGCATATTTTATGCTAGTTCTTTGATTACATCTACCAGTTAAGTAATTTGCCTACGGGGATCAATGCCACAGATATAATACTCAATATCAGATGAGTTTACATGACATCATAATTAATTAAATTAAGTTTAGTATTTTAGCCTAATCGGCTAGATTTTTTCCAAACTCTCTAAAATGCCTAATAGTATGAAAACCATATTTCAATTTCAATAATTTTTTGGTTATTTCGGAATAATATAAATGATACTTTTGAAAAAATAGATCAATGACTTGTTCCTCTACACTTTTTCATTACATGTTTAACAAAAAAGTCAACGGTTTCGGTAAAAACAAGGGTGTCCATTATACCCCGATCTCCCCTACAGTATCTAAAAGTACAAATGTTTTTTCTTTACGTTTTTCCTTATTCCTAAAAAAATAATTTCTCAAGATTATTTTGAATGTTTACCATGATGTTAACTGGGAATTAAGGTACTTTTTTATTTGGAGAATCTATTTAGTTTGTTTTTTTTTGTGGTTTTGTGCTTTGCTAAAATCAATAAGCTTTTGGAATTCCAGTGAAAATTCCTAAACATTCGTGCTGGGAAGTGCCGCATATTTCCGAGTATTTTCTTCGTATACATTGAAATGTTTTACAGTTCCTACAAAAAAGAATTATTCATGAAAAAAAAAAACAGGCGATGCTCTGTTATTTCTAGTGAATATAAAAGTTCAGTAAACAAATTAAACATTCCAGGAACTCCTTCATCAGGTATTTTCCATTTTTTTTTCAAATATTACAGAAATTTCACAAAGGATTACTTTGAAAAAATCTCTAAGTATTTCTCCAGGAATTCTTTCACTGATTTTTCAAAAAAAAAACAAATCAAATCGAAAATTCTTCAGAAGATTCTTTTTGATATTTGTCGAAGGATTCCATTAGAAATGCTTCAGGAAGGCTTTCAGGAAACTTTTTTTAAGGCTCTAGGAACTTATTCAGAAATTAATCAAGGATTCCTTCCGATATTTTTTCCAGATTTTTATTGAATAATCTTCCATAGATATATTCCTAGATAATCTTCCATAAATAGAGATTCCTGCAAACTATTTTTAATTCTTCAATAGATTTCTCCTGTAATTTCTCTTTGGGTTCTTATAGAAAATCCTGCAAAAATATCTTCTGATTTTTTTTTTTCAATTAACAACAGCTTCTTTTAGAAAATCATCTATAGATTCTTTTATCAAATTGCATAGAAAACCATCCAGTGATACCTTCTGAAATTCTTCCATGCTCACTAGGACTTGCTCCATATATTTCTACTAGAATTCAGCTAGAAAACCATTCATATATTTCCTCATAAATTCTCTCCAGAAAATCATAAATTTGGAATTCATTCAAAAATTAATCCATGAATTCCATTGGATATCCTTACTGAAGTTTCTCCCGGATTTTCATCAGGAATTCCTCCAGAGAGTCTTGCATACTTTCATCCAGTAATTCCAGCAGCAATTCTTCCAGAGATTCCAACAAAAACTCATGTAGAGATTTCATCAGGATTTCCTTCTGGTATGTCCTCGTTGTCCATTGTTCGTCTAATGTTTACTAAAAATTTCTTACAGATCTTCTAAGAAATATTTAGAATAAACTCCAGAAGAAACCTTTAGTAATATAATTGGAGAATTCTTAAAAACCAATTGAACCAATCGCCAAAAATTGGTAAAATAGATCATTTGAGGAATCCTAAAAACCCCCGAAACTCAATAAAGTATGCTTAAAACAAAATTCAGTTGTTCAAAAATTCCACAAACAAATGTCATTTCTAATTATTATGTTGGTATTAGTGAGATTCTTGAAATACAAAATGTGTTTGTACTTATACTCGTATAAAGAAATAAATTTCGGATTTTTTTTGGGCGTTTTTCTTTGAAATTCCTAAGGAAATACACGAATGCAAAAGACCAGAGGTTCCCAACCTTTTTGCTATCGCGGCGCCCTTTGAAGTTTTCGAAAATGTCGCGGCGCACCAACATTTTTTACAGAGAATTTTCAGAGTTTTAAAACAATCTTTCCTTCCAAAATTGAAATGCAAAATTATGAAGAACTTTCAAACATTGTATTACTTAAAAATCGAATATAAATTATCTTTTCAACTATTTTTAGGGTTTTCGAGAAAAATTGCTCAAGGATTTCATAAATATTTGTTAGATTTCAAATGTCATATTTATTTATCATACAAATCAAACAAATATAACAAAAACTTCTTCATCTAAAGCAAGCTACTGACTAAAACTGTTGCAATACTTCGATAACTCCTGGTGAATTGAAATGATTTAACAGAATTTTCTGGAAATGTTAAATTTCTGCGGGAAGAACAAAACTTTCTAAGATGTTGAGTTAAGCATGTAGTGTGGAAATCATGGGTTTGTTAGTTAAGTCTTGAGGAAGGCTTGAAAGGCTGTCTTTCAGATGAGTTTTGGATTATTATTTTCTAACGACCATTGAAAAAGTTGATTAACTTTGAGAAGTGATGAACAGTATTTATTAAAAATGTATGAATCTCACATTTCTCAAAAAAAAAATCGAAAAAGTTACATAGTTTTCCTCCATTTTCCATCAAGATCTAAAACCGACAATTTTGAGATGTGACCAACTTACACGAAACAGACAACCTGAATGTTCTGTGATTGTCACATTAGTAGAAAGTATCGTCCCGAAAAGTAGGACACAACATAAATATCTGAGAAGATTGACGGACATTACTCTGGAACTGGGGGAGCGTCACTAGTTTTTTCAAGATAAAAAATAAAAAAAAGCTGAAAAAATATATAAATAAATCGGTAAAACCCGCAAAAGTTTTGCCGGTTTTTTCAGCTTTTTTTATGATATTCTGGCTTGGGAAAACTTGGGAACCCCCCTTCTTTGGAAAGACCTTTAGTAAGATTTTTGAAATATTTTCTTTTAATTACAATCTGATGGTAGACTCCAAAACAAAACTGAAGTTTTGGTATTAAAAAAAAACACAAAAATGGCAATGTTAAAATACAACAGAAGGAACTTTGAAAATTTCAAAATTTGGTAAACATCTGAAATTCAATAAATTATTTGAAGGCTGGGATAAATTTTGGTAAGATGCTGTTGAGCAACACTCCCAAGTTCTATAAAACAAAAAATGGCGTTCTTTGCATTGAATCATATTTTTTTTCTTTTTTTTTTTGACTCAAGAACCTGCGGCGAACCTGTTAAATGTTCACGGCGCACCAGCGCGGCGGGAGGCACAGTTTGGGAAACAATGAAAAAGGCTATAAAAATTTAAAAAAAATCGGGGGAATTTATTTTTTGAAACACCAAAAAACAACTTAAAGAAAAACCTTGAAAGAAAAAAATATAGTGGTTACAGTTTCTAATGAAAACTACATGCAAAAATATACTTTTCAATGAATGCACCGTGGGTACACAGTCATGGATCACTTAGTGGTATTTTTGACCTTCCAAAATCAATTAAAAATAAAGGAAAACAAAAACTACGACTTTGAAAGCACCGTTGGCTATGTTTTGATTCGAACTTTTCATTACCGATCCATTTGAAGTATAATCGCAAGTCATTTCCGCGTAAAAAAGGAATGTTTCACTGTTTACTAAATGCCCTATTATGGATCAGCTTTACAGAGTTCCACATATTATGGATCAATTTTTGCCATATTATGGATCAGTGCAAAATTACTCAAAATTCCAACTCTAATAATAAATTTGCATTTGTAAGGCTAAACTACGCAGTGTATTCATTATTTTACTGATGGAGTACCCGATTTACAACAGGAGAAAACAATAAAAAGTCCCGAATCCGTTTACTTCGATAGAGGTGCGCCACTGGGGTTCAGTGATGCTCTCCATTTTAAGTGTTATTATTACAACTCTGTGTTTCAAGACACCTGGTTTTCAAGGTTACATGTTTTTTAATGATACTTTTGATACTTTGAGGTAAGAATATTGTATCAAGAGCGTTGAGTGGAACAAAACTCTATATATGTTTAAAGTGATCCATAATAGCGTCAAACAATCAGTTTTTGGGTCACATTATGGATCACTGTTGAAAGTCACATTATTTTAGTATTTGAATCCCAGAATGATACAAAACTTCTCTTAATAGATACATATATATCTTATCCAACGTGTACGAGCGATTTTTATATCAAAATTGATGGATTTCGACACTTTTAGAGCTTACTGCTGCAGGAGTAGCTTCTTATGGAATTCGGCTGTTTACTGGCAGATGTGAGAGGACAACACTGTCGTTGCATTAAAATACATTTTATTTTTAGATTGAACTCTTGTAAATGACTTTTTATCTCAGAAAACAAATAGGATCATGCTACAAAAATGAATTTCGTGCCGAAATATATGTTCGGCAAGATATTCGACTTTAAACATCAAAGTGATCCATAACTGTGTAGGGACGGTACTACATCCATTTTACATTGTTTTTGTAATCTGTGTTGAAAATTATTTGGTTTTTGAGGAATAAAGTGATTTTTGATAAGAATAGGAAAATTGCTTAAAAATAGGGTATGACAGAGAAAAAGATCCACTTAGCAATTAATTCTGAAACTTCTATATTTCGCCAAATTTTCATACGTTATGCTTCTTGGCAGTTGAAATTTATTTTTGAGAGTTTTATCAATTTTGGGTGATATGTTGCGAGTTTATTTTTCATGGTTAGTTTCTAGGGTGTTCTTGATAATTTTAATAATTTTAGAGTCTTTAGAACATTTACTCCACAGGTACACCTCGTTCTTTTATTACGTCCATGCTTGGCTGATCGACAAAAAAATCTACCGCTAAGACAATGAGCAAACTCAACAGTTTTATATTTTTTATAACATCTTGGTGATTAGGAGAAGTATACAAAAATATAAAAATGTGTATTTTGATCATTATTTTGTCGGTAGAAATTTTTTTCGCTAGCCTAATAGTGGACGTAAAATAGGGTTTGGGTGTAATTTATTTAATGAACTTTGCAAGAGATTTTTTTTTTACAAATTTCACTGTCGTTGAAATCGTGTGAAATCGATCAACTTCAGCTGGAATTTTGCTGAGGATTCTAGGTGCCTTTTTATCAAATTTCAGATTCATCAATGTTCCACGGATTTTTTTCAGTAAATTCAATAACTTTTCCAAAAACAGTTGTTTTGTCCAAAAGCAGATTTTTTACAAAGAAGGGCGTAACTACTTTTCAAAACAGTTCGTTCGTTTAAATTTGGTGATACAGTTTCGGTTCTGCTTAGGTAAATCACCAGCGTTGATAATAAAAAAAACCTCCGCTTTTCGATAGTGGGAATGAACTGCATGAGAGTTTGATTGAAGGGAAATAATATCTGCACTTCATCCAGAGATTATGTCAGATATGTCTTCTTCTTCTTCTTTGTGCGTTAAGTCCACACTGGGACAAAGCCTGCTTATCAGATTAATGCTATCAGAGCACTTACATAGTAATTAACTGAGAAGTTCCCCTGCCAATGGACAATGTTGCATGTGAGGCAGGCACGAATATACTCAATGCCCAAGTAAGTATAGAAAATTTTCCTAACGGAAAGTTCCTGGACCGACCGGGAATCGATTCCATAAAAAAATCAATTGTCAGGAAAAAACAGCCTAAAGTTTAAGATTTACTCAACGATTTTCTGCAAAGCATTTTCTTAGGTTTGCTTCTGCGAATCTGTACGAATTCATCTATAAATCCCATAATAGACTTACCTAATATATTTTTTAGGAATCTCTACAAAAAATCTCTAATTTCTTCATCTAATTTTCCAGAATTTTCGCTAGATGTCTGTAATTTTCAACAGATTTTCCAAAAAATGATGTACACAGTTCTGCCAAAAATGACTCTAGGAAGTTTCCTGATGTATCTCGATCTCTTGATCCAATCAAAAACTATATATTCTTGAAATACTTTCAGAAACTGACTCCGCCCGAACTGTTTAATTTTGTCTATTCGTTTTTCGTAAATATACACATATATATTGAAGAATCTTATTTCTTAGATACATCGATTAATATTTAAGAATTCTCAAATCTACTAAGGAATATTGCCACGAATAAACAGATAAATAACTCAATCGAACGTTCTACATGAGTTCTTAGAAACTGCTTTTATTTCTAAATTTCTTCAATAAATAAAAAATGTTTTAGCAAGAATGAAATCGAAATTTTCTCGACTCCCTGGGCATAGTGTATCATTGTACTTGCCTCACAATATACAAATTCATGCAATAACAGGCAAAGAAAGCCCTTAAAATAATAACCGTGGAAGTGCTCAAAGAACACTAAGTTGAAGCGAGGCAGGGCAAGTCCCAGTGGGGACGTCGAGCCATAAAGAAGAAGAAGAATAATAATAAGCTAAATATAATATCTTCCGATCATCCAGCCACAGTCCTTATCAAGGTCCCTCTGTCAGTTTGAAGAAATCCGAGTCATTAACAGATTTGTAGGAGAAACTTTTCAATTTTGTTTTTGAAAAATTTCCAAAAATAAAAAATATAAAAAAAATATTTTAAAAAGTTCTATTCTTCTGCGTTTTATTTCCATACGGCTTTTAGAGACGACTGAAGCTTACATGAGTGTCGTATTAATAAGCTCGATGACCTGTAAACTTTCGATATGAAATTATTGATGGGCTCCGTAATTCGTAACGAGTGAACTAAGTCTAATAATAAACATGAAAAGCATTTGGCAAAAAACGCTTTTTTGTTAAAAACTCGGATAATATATATGGGTATATGGGTTTTTCCATGAATTTTATGCCCAATCTGAAATGTTGGTTGGTATTTCGTCGTAAGGATTTTTCTGTACGGAAGTTCCCAAAGTTCTTTCAATGAGTTTTTTTTTTCAAAAATGCATGTTCTATTTTTTGCCAAATATTGATACAAACAAATTTTTGCCAAAAGAAACTCCCGCGAAAAATAATCAGGTTTTTTAATTGATAACTAGGACAGATACTGTAGTCGCACATAATAGCGTCTGTAGAATTGGATCACTATCGAGAGGGATATAGGTACCTCGAGTTACAATTGTAAATCATGTAATTTTTTTTTTTCAAGTAAACCATGGCAAGATTCAAGTGATGTTTGATGTAATTGTTTGGAATTTTCAGTCAAATCCAGGGAAAATTGCAAGATATACCTTTGACGAAACTCCTGGAATTATGACTGAACAAATTCTAGGAATACATTCCAAACAATTCTGTGAATAACCTACTTAATTCTCTAATACCCAACCCTGCCCTTAGGCGAAAATCGATGCATTTCCTCAAATTTTGTTTTTTTTTATTCAATATCGAAGCAATATTTTAAAAATCGGCATTCGTACACATTTAGGAGAAGGATCAACGTATCGCCAGATTTTTATACCTAAAAGAAAATGTACTGTATATTTATTTATTTTTTAACCATTGAAAAATTGATGTTTTAGTCATATTTTCATTATTTATTTTATATTAAATCACAACAACTCATCGACACGAATGCACCTTTCTTGTGTAAAGTGTCGTGAATACATTAACTAAAGCCTGTATCCGCAATAATCGGGACACAGAAATACAGCTGTAACTCTGCAATAGATACATTAAAATTGCTCGAATTTGGCCAAACAACATCTTCAGATGTGTTCATTTCACCTACAATTTTTTTGTGAATCGGCGCAGTACTTTTTGTTGTAGCAATGAAAGAGTTGAATGTGCGCCATTGAATTTTGTACAGCCCCTAGTTTTGATTGTCAGCGCTGTAACTTTTGAATTTAGCAAAGGATATAGCTGAAATTTTGAACAAAAATCTCTCAATCTACATTGGTTGCATAGGTAAAATTTCAAAAAAAATCGATGCGCTATTAACAATTTTCTAGTTAAAACATGTATTGGGACTGAACGTGATTTTAGCCCCACAGACAGCAATTAGTCAGCACCCTTTAATGTTTCGATTGTACTTTTGAAAGTACTATACCAATAATCATCAAATTTTGCAGGCATAATATACACATATTCAACTACCTTCTGTGAAAATTTCATGGAAATTGGCAGAGAAATTCAAAAGTTATGAATAGGCAAATATTGCAAATGAAAAACACGAAAAATTTTCACTAAGATTCACCCCTATCAACACCAGTATCTTGCAAACCAATTGATCAAAGTTGATGAAATTTTGCAAGAAAGTGTCTCTATAAGTATCATGACTGCTAACGAGATTTCATAATTATCATCACAGGACTAAGAACTATAACGCAAAAGATCCATCTATTATGCGAATGAAGATTGGTCATGCTTAAAACCATGTCTGTTTGTTTTTCATCCACAGTTAAAAGTAATGCATCGATTTTTATAAAATTTGGCACACATAATAAACATGCACCAAAGAGTTCTGTGAAAATTATTTGGCCAATTTTACCGATTCATTACAGAGCTACAGCTGTACTTCTGTGTCCCGATTATTGCGGATACAGGCTTTAATTAACCAACAACAACTCACATATAAAAAAAATCGCCAATCATTCCATGTATAACAATAAAAGAGTCTCTCGGATTTGAAAACATTTTAAAAATATTTCTCTGAAAGTTGCATGGAAAATAATATTTGATATGAGAAAAAAACAATATAAAAATCAAAATATTTTAGTAATAAACAAAAAAAAAATCTCAAAATGTTTTTGTTTAAAAAAATCGGTAAACCAAATAGGCTTCAGGGAAAAACATGCAAGTGTGGGGATTGTTGTGGGTTATTGAACAAAATTTAGAAAATTCAAAAACCAAAATTCACAAAATCGCGAATTAAAAAAAAGCTGAACAAATCATGTTAAGATCGGTATTAGAAAGTGAAAAATGATATTTGGATTAAAATAAAGAAAACAATTCTTAAAATAATTCAAGGAAAGTATTATGGAAAATTTCGGGTGTTTTTTTCTTTTCTCAACAATTTTGCTCTTAAAGATGTAAATGTTGCTTTCTACTTAACTAACAAACCTGAAAATTGTGTCAGTAGCAGAGAGTAAAAAATTCGAAGATTCAAAATGAAAATTGGCATTCTCATTTTTTTCATTCGTGCTTCGCCACATTCATTGTCAACTGAATGCCTGTCTTTTTTCATTCAATTCCCTGTCACGAGTATTTTCTTGCACATCGTAAAATTATCAATTTCGGTCGCAAAATTCGTTTAACCGGGAGTTATGGTCTAGTTTTGTTTCTCAGTGAAAATAGTCAGTGACAGAAAAGAGTGTAGAATAAGCATAAGTTAAAACACACGTTAATAAAAACAAAAAAAGTGACAGAGAAACGAATGAATTAGTCAAAAAATTCATTCGCCAGTTGAGAATTTTCAAAATTCGCGTTGATTTCACTCATTGAATATGAAAATTTTAAACTCTGGTCAGTAGTGCACAACTAGCGAGCAAACATATGGTCTCAAGCTTCCAGTCCATAATACGTAATGGAATCTGTGATTTATCTTGGTAAGCAAAAAAGCAATGGCGAATGATTTAACTGTCGGCTTCCAGTATGCAAACATCGAATTACAAAGCAACATTTCAGAACTACATAGCAGGAATTTCTTTATTATTGGAGAAATTCCTCGAATAATACATAGAAAAATATAATAGCCTTCATCGCTAATGCTTCTAGGCTTACCTTAGGATGAGACGATGACGGTTTCTACGAGAATATCCGCGAAGGTTTTTCCTAATTTTACTAAATATAGTTTCAGAAGCTTTTCCAGGAATTCTGTCAAAAATTGTCAATTGAATTATGATGAAAATTTATTCTTAAGTTTTGTGGAAGTTTTAAATATACTTTATATGCTCCATATGTCTGATAGTAATATATAGTACTAACAGTAAACATAAAGTGTTATTAAGAATGTAAAGTTTTGAATATAAATGCTGAAAATTCATAAGCGATGATCTTTTTAAAAATCGACGAAACCAGAAGCCTTTTTTGCCGAGTTGAAGGATTCAGTAAAATAATTTATAAACTTTATTTCTAAAACCTTTAGCTGAGCAGGTTTTAACAACATTTATTTGGACTCGGGTAATTCCTTGTAGTCATAGCAACATTTCTAGTTTAATCAAGGTTTTATAATAGTTGTAATACATTTTACCGTAGTAACCGTAGGTTTCTAAAGATGTTCGTTACACACTTTAAAAACTAGCTCCACCAACCAAGTACCGCGTTGAATACACAAGGATATCTTTCTTTTTTCCGTCGAGTTTCGAGAAAATTCACGCTCCAAATTCACCGACCATCAATTAACAGTTTCACACTTTTCATGGTTCTTCGATCTACGCCGCCATCGACGATGGTAATCCAATCCAAGTTCCATTCGTTCACCGTGTCATAAAATCAAATCCTAGTTTTATGCCTCAATATCCATGCCGAATTCACCAAACCACTATGAGTTTACGAATTTCTCGTCGTCAGCGTTTCAATTCAATAATTGAAATTTCATTGACAACCGATTGGCCAATGTCACACACTGTCAGAGTGTTAAAAACAAACTTCCAGCTGCAATCGATTCGATCCACCCACAAACACTTCTTCAGAACGCGTATTTCCTTTCTGCTGATCTACACAATGAACCACAATCATCCAAATTATGAGATCTTTTTTTTTTTGTCTTCTTGCATGATCTTCAAACTATTGCACAATCGTCAACCAACGCAACGTCACAATCGTCGTCCTTCACTCGGTCGTCAAGTCTCATCACTTGCTTTGGGGGCGGCGGCAAAGTTTGCACACGCATTCACGTTCATCACATCATTGTGCTTGCTCCCTAATGCATAATCCTTTTCCTTTTGTTGCGAGAGGAAATTTCACTTTCATGAGACAAATATTTTTTCCACGGAGGCGACGTTTTTCGCGTAACTGCTTTTCTTCGCCCCTCGTCCCCGTTTCTGTTTTTGGGGTCGTGTAATGTTTGCACTTTTCAACAGGTACTTCTGCTGGAAACGTAGAGACACTTTATCTGCGGTTGCCGCGGAAAAATTCTTTACGGTTCACTGACTTTCCACTTCGGAGATCCATCACGATCACTTCAAGACTTCGACTTCTTTGACCGCAAAGTCACTGAATCGTCATAACTTAGATTTTTCCCAGGCCGATAGACAAGAGCGATTATTAGCTCATGCATTTGTTTGCTGTTCCACCCTCGCACCAGGGGGGTTATTCACACTTGAATGGATTGCATGATCTGCAGCAGCACCAATCTTGGGAGCGCATTGCACGCGCAAGTCAAGAATTTCACCAAACACCCGCGCAACTGCAGATTGCAGATGCAACCGCCACCAAGCAATCTTCACACGCGCCAACTCGATCTGTTGTAGCAACACCGCTCCGCAACCTGCGCTAACTGGTGAACTTTCATCCGCGACTCACGATCACACACCGCCGCGCGATCACTCACCCGTACTGGCGCATATAAGCACCACAAGACCCGCTGAGAAACACTGCCACCTGGCGCAGCTACTGAAGCTATACTGAAGCGGCCGCCCCAAACGCGAGTGCAGTGAAGCGCGATGCGGATCGACCCCGCGAAGACCGTCGTTGAGTTGAGCGTCGCCGGGAATCGGGTCTCCATCTCATCATCGGTCGCCTTTGGGGTCTTTCTTGGAGGACAGCGCCAGCGCAGCGCACCTGATCAGCCGCCGACCCGAACACGCGGTCGGTCGAGCGCGGTGCTCTCGCGCGAAGAGCGTTGCTCTCGCAACGCGGCGAGAGCACTTTCATCGCTTTTGTTTTGATCGGTCGATTCGTTCGCAGCAAACTGCTCGAATCGAGTGACGATCGACGGCGCGATCGCTCTGGCTCGGCGATCATTGTGATCTCACCGTTTTCCAGCAGCTATGTTGATGAGTGTTTTTGAGTTTTCCATATGCAAACAATGTTGAACAATAATTATTACATGCTCGCGCGTTACTTTCGATGGCCCGATCGCTCTTAGCTGATCGCCGATCGATCAATCGTCAAAATCATCGAAATGGCGGGAAAACCCGCTCTGCATTTCGACTAGGGCGACGGGAAAAACGTTTTGCGTGGGTGTTTTTTCAGCTAATGGATGGCCGCGTGCTTCGAGGTACTGTGAGACACGGAGGTTTGATGGTCATAATTACGGGTATAAAAGTAAACACGAATGGAACACTAACCGGCGCGAAGAATGCAACAGAAAGGTTGGATTTCATCGCCGCGGTGACGTCTGTGCATCAGTTGCAGTCAGTGGGTCCGACTCCGACGTGGGATGGTTGAGCACTTTCGATTTCAATCAACACAGTGTTGCCACATTTTTTTCGGTTTTCATCTGTGATTTTGGTCAAAAAAATCTTTTTCATCTGTAGGAAATTTCAGAAAATCTGTGATAGGTTAATGTCTCCAAAAACTAATATTTTTGAACAATTTGTTTACAAAAACGGAAAAAATGTTCTTAGAATAACGTTGACCAAAACACTCCCAGGTTGCATCTGAAGAGCATCAGAAATCACAAGAACGTTGAAAACAATGCGCCTGAGGCCAACTACTGTCTTACCCCGCTCTTCGACACGTTTTAATTCGATACTTTTTAATTCGTACCTCGCTTATTCGACACATGTCGAATTAAGATGTGTTGAAACGTCACAGCGATGTACACTGTAAACACTCTTAGAAAATAAAACCGAATTCGGTTCAATTTTCAACCGAGTGTCATCGGTTTTCAACAAGAAACCGAAAAAATCGGTTCAAAACATGCTTTCAGTCGCAATGTTTTGAAATGGAACCGAGTTTTCGGAAATAGTAAAACGAAATTGATTGAATGTCATGTTTTCTGAACCGATAAGTACGGTAAATCATCAATGTTTTCCAGTTCGGTAACCGAAAACCGAGAAAACTCGGTACTACACTCAATGTTGCCATACGTCAGTGAGGTGAACTTCACGCCGGATTTTTTAACCGAAAACTCGGTTCTTCTTCAAACAGTCGGACATATTTTTTATGCTTACGATGGGTCAACGTTGGGTGTTTTTCATTCGAAAGGGAAATATTTATGGTGAGTAACTGAATGAATATAACTTTAAAACTAGTTTAATGAAAACAATATCCATTGATTTTACTTTCAGCTCACTGATGACTCCTGATCTACTGCGAGAAACGTACTAATTTGGCTTCTGTGACACCTCCGCAATTCTTGTGGTTCTAGAAGAGGTATCTTCCAACAAAAAGAATATTGAAAATGTTAAGGTTGGAACATTAAAAATTCCACTCAAAAAGATAATAATGTTTTTATTAGTTCATTTTTTTAAAGGATTAATGCGCACACTTTCGAAAATTTGCTGTCGTTTTTTCTCTTAATTCCAAACAATTTGGATGAAACCCAGGGTAAAAAAGGCTATTTGTAACATTTCAGTCGGTTTATTTGACAGCTTTCGGTAGAATTATAATGAACCGTAGTTCGGTATAATGTCTTTTGACTACCGAGTTTTATCGGTATGTTTGACAGCCGTTGTCAAATTAAATCTACCGGATGCTCGGTTGTTCTTTTTTGAACCAAGTGGAGAACCGAGCGTTCAGCAGATAAAAACTCGGTACAAATTCAATCGAGTTCGGTACCATATTCTAAGTGTGAATGCAAAACAGTTTAATATTGCGCTTATACTCGCACCCGCAGCAGCTCCTCTTGCAGACGCTAATTCCGGAAGTTCTGTTATGGTGCTATTTGACGCCCAAACCGCCTGGAGACCAACCGGAATCGACTGAGGATGGCAACAATCGTAAAAAGAACGAGCCTTTCATTCACACCACCGCAATATCTGTTGAAATTATGTTTCATAACCAATCCAGAAATCAAAACAAAAACAAAAATAGAGTTGCCAAATTTCAAAAAGCAATGTGGTGTAGGGTGACCAGTTTGTTGAATTAAAAGTTTACCCCGGTTATTCGACAACAGTCGGTGTCGTATTAGCGGGGTAATACGGTAGAAGATTTAATTTCTATTATTTAAATTTCAGAACCTGAAAATTATAATAAAGCTTTTTTTCACGAAAGTCATTGCCATTTGATCTGTGATCACAGATATCTATAGGCGAAAATGGGAAAAAAATCTGTGTAATTCTAGGTAAATCTGTGTATGTGGCATCACTGAATCAACATACGGTGTGGGAATGGTAATTGACGCTACAATAATGTTTGCATTGCAAGTGGGTATAATTTGGAGCTCATTGCAGGTTTGGTGACGGGTTGCAGGATTAGCAGTTCTTTGGGTGTATTTTCACTTTCGTCTTTTAAGAAATACCTACTTTAAAAGAAAGTAAAAACAGCGAATGCAACATACGACTGATTTCTCAGTCGTAGAGATAATCTGTTAAGTATTTTATTAGAATGTGTATTTTTTAGTTCTTATCGAAAGCGTGAGCGTAAAAATGAATAACGTACGTTGAACGAAAACATCGTCATAACATGCATAACATAATCGACTGAACCATCATTCGTCCATACCTTGAAATGGATAATCTAATAACTAAACGATTACTTGAATCAAATGCCATATCCTCACAACTTGGAATGACTATCATTCGAAAAATTATTATTTTTTTTTTTCATTCGATTATGGTATTACAGTTTCCTCGAGTGAATGTCATCCTTAAATCGGATGATGAATGTTTTGGTTGTGCCGCAAGACACGAATCATCCAGTAAAAGAATGATTCACGGACGCCGTTGTTTTCCAAGGACGGGAACGAGACGATGGTGAATCGGAGAAATTCATTATGCTGTGCCTTGTTCTGGCTATGGGCTGCAAAACGGTGAGTTGAAAAAGAGAGCGTCCAACATATGTAGCTCTGCTCCTCACAAGTTCGTACCTCATGCTTCCACGGGTCAAGTGATGACAAAGACCACCAGCTAAGAGTTGTGTGCTTAGCTGGTAGTGCAGCCTAGACACTGTTGTCTTTTTTACTTCAGCTAGATTGAGGATCCAGCGGCTGAGTATGAAATGCTCCTCCACCACGGTGGATAGGGGACCTTTAGGCCAAGGTTGGTTCCGACAACTCGGACTATGAATACGTCATGGGACGCCATGGTCTCGGAGAAATGAGCGAAAACGGAGAGCTGTTCGAGAGAAAATCGGGCGCTGGTTCAACACACGCCGAGTGGACGACGCTACGGTGAAAAAGTCTTTCGTCGAGGAGCTAGAGAACCGTGCTGCGGATACTCCAGCAGGTGGAAGCGTAGAAGATCAATGGAGCGCCATCAAGAACGCCTTCATCGCCACCGCATCGGCGAGCATAATTTGGGTGAGCTACGCACCCGGAGAAAGCAGTGGATCACAGATGATACCTGGAGGAAGATAGAGGAACGAAGCATCGCCAAAGCCACGATAGAACTAGCGAAAACACGAGGAGCCAAAGCCGTAGCCCGTCAGCGCTATTCGGCTCTCGAGAAGGAAGTGAAACGCTCATGTAGACAGGACAAAACAGCGTGGGCGGACTCCCTAGCCGACGAAGGCGAAAAAGCCGCAAACACCGACGATATCCTTCTCCTCTACGATGTCTGACGTCACCTTAGTGGGACCAGGGTGAATGCTACGATGCCCGTGAAAGACACGTCTGGACAGTTACTGACCGACCCGGCTGACCAGTTGAAACGCTGGTTCGAGTACTTTGGAATCCTTTTTCATGTGTCGGTCACGCAATCAACACCTCAGCATGATCCGCCAAGGGTTCGACGCGAAGCTCCATCAGTGCAGGAGATAGAAACAGCCATCCGTTACATGAAATCGAACAGAGCCCCAGGGGTCGATCGCAGATCAGCTGAGATGCTCAAAGCTGACCCCGAAGTATCCGCACAACTACTGCATCAATTATTCTACAACATATGGGAAACTGCGACATTTCCGGCCGACTGGATGCAAGGCGTCTTAGTAAAAATACTTAAAAAGAGTAACCTGACTGTATGCGATAATTGGCGGGGCATCATGTTACTGTGGATCGTTCTCAAAGTCCTCTGCAAAGTGATCCTTAACCGGATACAGGAGAAGATTGACGCAACTCTGCGACGGCAGCAAGCAGGATTCCGTGCCGGACAATCCTGTGTGGACCATATTGTCACGCTCCGTATCATTCTGGAGCAAATGAATGAATTCCAAGAGTCTCTCTACCTGGTGTTCCTTAATTACGAAAATGCTTTGGACCGTCTTAATCACGGAAACATGTCGGAAGCCCTCAGACGCAAGGGTCTCCCTAAGAAAATTATCGGCCTCATTGAAGCACAGTACAGGGCATTTTCGTGTAGAGTACTGTACAACGGTGTTTTGTCCGATCCCATCCGGGTCGTTGCTGGAGTGAAGCAAGGATGTAAACTATCACCGCTACTGTTCCTCAATGTAATCGACGAGATCCTGGTTGGTGCGATTGACCGTGAGCCAAATCGTGGATTGCTGTGGCAGCCCATTACCATGGAGCGCCAAAATGGCTTCGAACTGGCTGATGAAGTTGCTCTCCTAGCTCAACGGCGCTCTGATATGCAGAGCAAGCTCGATGATCTTGCCAATCGCTCCTCAGCGGCAGGTCTTACCATCAACGTAAACAAGACCAAATCGTTCGTCAACCCTTCTAGCTTTACAGTAGCTGGTAGCCAAATGGCGGCCGATGGCGGCACCAAAATCGACATATGTGCACGGGTCAAGAAGGCGAGGGCTGCTTTTGCGAATTTAAAAAATGTACCGTCGTGCGGGGCTACTTTTGAAGTGCGGGGCTACTTTGGACACTTTTGAATATGAATATTTTGAATTCAAAATATGGTTCAAATCTGTTTGATGTCTTTGGGACTATTATGAAACAATAGTTTCTCCTTCATTTGGTTGAAATTATTTTTCAAACAGACCGTTTATTGCTTGTCAGGACACGAAAAAACATCGAATAAACCAATAAAATAAACATAACGTATCAGAACATTTGGTCTGTAAGCATTGTTTCTACAGTTCATAAATTTCAAAGGGTTGATCAATTCATTCAAAATGTATTAACGTAGCATATACAATCGAATATTTGTATCGTTATACATTATAAATGACCGTTTCACCTAAATTAAGGATGGATGGTCCCTTTTTTCAGGTTATCTATATAGCAAAATCACGCTGCTCATAATACCAAAGGTAGCACAGAACCATCTTAAAACGCATATTTTTATTGAAATAATGTCTGATATAGTATACTACAGTAATGGTACAAAGTTGTTTTCTAAATAACCCTGGAATTTGAAATGCAGATTTGTTACAAATAACAATGTCCAAAGTAGCCCCCATCCAGTTCTATATGAGATGTGTCCGATTGATGTATGAACAACTTTTTTGTTTATTGATGGATTTAGTTCAAATTTTGCATACATCCTACATACATACTCACAATGATTGTGTGTAAAAATTGTGGAAATCCATTCACTACTCTGGGAGTAATCATGTTATAAAGTTTAAAAACCATGAAAAAGTGTATAAAGAAGCCCCGCACGACGGTATGGAAAAACAACCAGATCGCGTCGACCAAAATCCGAATTTTTAACTCGAAGGTGAAATCTGTGCTGCTATACGCCAGTGAAACCTGGTGTGTATCAGTGGAGAACACGCAACGGCTGCAGGTCTTCATCAATATATGCCTGCGGTATATAATTCGACTTCCTGGGCAACGTGTATCATTGTGCTTGCCTCGCAATATACAAATTCATGTTATGGCAGACAAAGAAAGCCCTTCAATTTATAACTGCGGATGTGCTCAAAGACACTAAGTTTAAGCGAGGCAGGTCAAGTCACAGTGGGGACGTAGAGCCATAAATAAGAAGAAGAACCTGGGGAAATTCCCGAAGGAACTCCTGGAGGAAACCTCGATGGAGGTTATAAAGGACTTCCCGAAAGAGCAAATTCTAGAGGGATTCTCAACTCAATTCCTGCAGGAACCCCCAAAGGTATTCCAGGAGAAATTCCCGAAGAAACACCCGAGGAAGCACCTGAAGGAGTTTACAATGGTATTACTTGGTGAATTCCCAAAGGAACACCTGATGGAGCTCCTTCAGTAACCCCAATATAATACCTCAAGGAATTTTCGAAGGAACTCCTGGAGGAATGCTCAAAAAAAATATCAAAGGAACTCTTGAAGGATCCTGAGAAGGAACTCCTTGAGGAATTCCCGAAAAAACTATTTTAGAATAACTCGATGAACCTTCATAATAAATTTCCAAAAGAACCCATGGTGAAAGACATGAAGGAACGAACACCTTATGGCATTCATGAGAGAACTCCTCTAGGAAACCCCAATGGAACTCCTCGCGGCATTTCCGATGAAACTCTTCAAGGAAACCCTGAAGGGACGCCTAAAGGTATTCCTGAAGCAATGCTTTGAGAAATTCCTGAAGGGATACCAGGAAGATTTCTCGATGAAACTCCTAGAAGAATTCCCGAACGAACTCCTATAGAAACTTTCGATGGAGAACCTGCAAGAATTTCCGATGGAATTTCTGGAGGTATTCTCGACGGAAACCTGAAGAAATGCTCGGTAGAACTCCTAGAAGAATTTCTGAAGGAGCACGTGGACTTTGAGGAATTTTTAAAGGAACACCTCAAACAATTACCAGAAAAAAAAAACTCCGGAAACCCTGAAGGAACTCATTGAGGAATTACCAATAGAGCTCATGAAAAAACTTTTGGAGAAATTCCCGATAGATCACATGAAGGAGTACCTGAAGGAACTCTGTAAGAATTCTCAAAGGAACTATACTAGCAATTCCCGATGTGACACCTGGCGATATGCTTAAAGGAACTCTCACAGGAATTCCTGAAGGAATTCCCGAAGGAACTTTAGACCTTCATAAGGAATTAAAAAAAAGCACCTGGAGAAATTTCCGAAGGTGGAATTCTCGATGGATCTTCTTTGAAAACCCCATTGATACTTCTCAAGGGATTATCGAAGGAAGTCCTGGAGGAATTTCCACAGGAACTCCTAGAGATATTCCTGAGGAGATACCTGGCCTTGAAAGATCGGAGATGAATGCTCGAAAGAATTCTTGAAAAAACTCGTGGAAGGATTTTTGAGAGAACTCCTGGAGGGATTGCTGAAGAAATTCTTTAATAAATTCCTGGAGCAACTCCTGGCTGAATTAGCGATGAAACTGATGGAGCACGCTATGTCCAAAGGGAAGTTTTATGAAAATCGAATGTACCTCAAATGTTATTCCTTAGGATCGTAGCCTTGGACCTCTAGTTTCAGAATCTGTGCGGTTTAAAATATTTCATCTTGGGTTTTTTGATATTTTTGATTTTTTTCCTATTTTTCCATACAAATATCGGAAAAAGTCAATTTATGGTCAATTTCGTCTCATATAAAAATGTATGGGAAAAAACCCGAGATGGATTATTTTAAACCACACATTTTCTGAATCTTCAGGTCCAAAAACATGGTTCTAGCGAATAAATTTTGAGGTACATTCACTTTTCATAATACTTTCCTTTGGACATAGCGTGTGGAGGAAGTTGTGATGAAATCTTAAGGGAAATTCCAAAAGCAAATGTCCAATTAAAATATTCGGGGGATTTCCGATGGAACTATTTGAAGAGTTTTGTAAAAAACTCCTTGAGAAATTTCCCAAGGAATGTCTTGAGGAAAACTCCAAGGAACTCTTTAAGAATTCTTGGATGAATATTTGCATTTTTAATACCTTCAATAGTTTTTTCGAGAATTCCTACAGGAGTTCCGAAGGAAATTCCTCAAGGGTTTACATTGGCACGAAGAATTTATTTGGGTTTTCTCTTCGTGATCCTTCGGGAATTCCAGGAGTCTATTTAAATCTCTCTAACAGTTCCATTGGAAATTTCTTCAGGAGTTCCATTGAAAGTAGCATTGGCGATTCCGTCAGGAAATCTAAGAGTTAGGAATTACTTCAGGAGTTCAATCGACAATGCTCTAGGACTTATTCGAGAAGATAGTTTTAAAATTTCTCCAGGAGGCAATTTTTGCACAAGTTCCTTGGAGAATTTCTCCAAGAGTTGCTTCGGAATTTTTTTTCTGGGAATATTTGAAGGTGGCCTGGAGCGATTTCCTAAAGTATCCCTGGAAGAATATCTGAAGAAACCGATCAAGGAGCTTCTGAAAAAAAAAATATTGGTAAATTTTCAGACCGAATCCAATGAGTTAATTCTGAAGCAATTTTGGAAGGAATCCAAAGGAGATTTCTAAAAGGAATTCTTGGAAAAACAAAAAAATATATTGGAACAATCTCATAGAGTTTCTTAAGGAATCTCCAGAGAAATTTCTAAAACAATCCCAGGAAGAATTTCTGATGGGAACTTTGGAAGAATTGTATAATATTTGCTAAAGAAATCCTTAGGGGAATTCCTTGACGAATTCTTAACTTTGGATTTTCTGAAGACATCGCGGAAAGCATTTCAGAAACCATATGATTTCCTAAAAGACTTCTCGTATGAATTTCTGAATGAAACTATGGAGGAATTTCTGAAGTAACCCAAGGAAGTTTTTATAGAGTAATTCTTTGATAAATTTCTGGAGGTTTCTCTGAATGAAAATCTATAGGAATTTTTGAAGCATGGAAGATGTTCTAGAGGGGTGGATTTTTTTTAAATATTCATGGAAGGTGTTCCAAATGAATCCTTCGATACGTTTCTGAAGGAATCTCTCGAAGAATTACTGAAGAAGTTCGTGGAGCAATTTTTGAAACAATCTACTTGTCAAAACAATTTTTAGAGTAATTTCAGAGGAAAATCTAGTGAAAAATCTGAATCGATCCCCGCCCCGTAAAAAGCAAAGAAATTCCTGGAGAAAATTTCAGAATAAAGATACATATAGGGTATTGTACCATTTGGGCAGGTGTACCTATTTTGGGCACTTGCTGCTATAACTAAGTCAATTTCAAACCGATTGATTTGAGTTTTTGTATGGAGTTAGATACTGTACGTGCCTAACTCTATACAAAAATTTAAATCAATCCCGTATGAAATTGACTTAAGTTATAGCGGCAAATGCCCAAAATATGTACACCTGCCCAAATGGTACAAGACCCTAAATAGATTTTTTGAGTCCGTGGAGGAATTTCTAAGGGAATTTGTGGGGTAAACTTGAATAAATTTTAGAAGAGCTCCCGTGTATTGCAAGAATCACTGAAATATTTATTTTAATTAGAGGGAATTCTAAAAAAATCCCCATATAACAGATATTTTTTTGTACACTTCCGATCAAAAGTTTGGGGTCACCCCCTCAAAAACATGTCATTTTTTTAGCCCCATATCTCCGCCAATTTGCGTCCGATTTCAAAACCCTAGGTTTCATTCAAAAGATAATAAGTCAAAGAAACTTTGAACATGATTTAAAAGGAACTTTTTCTAAAAATTTTTGTATGTAAACTTAACCCTAAGTTGCCAAATTTTCTAAAAAATGAATATAAACATACGGCAGTGTCGCTGGAAATCGGGTCGACCAAATTTTAAGATGAGAGAGGTAATATAACCCATTTTCTATAAGCTTTCAACTGCTTTTTACAGAACTTGGCTAAAAAATCTAAAAAAAAAGTTATTAAGTAAATTAACTCTTCATGTCATCGACCAAAAGTTTGGGGTCACTTTCGTAAAACTTGGAAAAGTGATTTGGTGATATCTTCGTCATCTATAGTTCAATTTTAATTATTTTTGGCTCATATCAAAGATAATTAACTAAATTTACGTTTGATGTCTTTAACTTAACGTATTTAACGATTTTTGTAAATAAAAATGTGATGAAAAGTTAACACATTTCACCACACTTCAAAAAATGAGGCAACTTTACGTTAAGTTTTAGTATGTAAATTTCAACAAATATGCGTGGTTCAATGTCTATGCAGTATCATTCATTTTGTTTCAAATAAGCCAAGAAGAATTAAAATTGAATGAAAGATGACAAAGATATCAACAAATCACTTTTCCATGTTTTACGATAGTGACCCCAAACTTTTGGTCGATGACATCAAGGATTAATTTGCCAAATAACTTTTTTCTAGATTTTTTAGCTAAGTTCTGTAAAAAGCAGTTGAAAGCTAATAGAAAATGGGTTATATTACCGCTCTCATCTTAAAATTTGGTCGACCCAATTTCCAGCGACACTGCCGTATGTTTATATTCATTTTTTAGAAAATTTGACAACTTTAGGTTAAGTTTACATACAAAATTTTTTGAAAAAGTTTCTTTTAAATCATGTTAAAAGTTTCTTTGACTTATTATCTTTTGAATAAGGACTAGGGTTTTGAAATCAGACGCAAATTGGCGGAGATATGGGCCAAAAAAAAATGACAAGTTTTTGAGGTAGTGACCCCAAACTTTTGATCGGGAGTGTACGTGTATTGCCGCAAAAAAAAATGAAAACTTCGAGGACGCAAAAATTTGAAACGCGGTTTTCTTCTCAGGGGAATTTCAGGCATTTTAAAGAGGCTTTCACGGATACTAAAATTATAGCGATCAGATCGTCTGATGATTCTTCGCATTTAACATGTAAAGGAACAACATCTGTAATAATATCTTAATTCTTACATCCTCGGCTATAACTCAACGTCATTAGTTATATAGTTTTAGACGAAATTTTTAAGAAAACTCCAAAAAAAGTGCGTTTTGAAGTTCCAATCTTCAAAAATAGTCAAAATCTATTTTGTGTGAACCTACTCGTTAGTTAATGGAATCGACACATTCTACCGTGACGTTACAACGTTTTGACGCACTCGTAGTCAGATTTTCCACTATAACTCATGAAAACGATTGTAAACCTCAAAATATTTTTTCATATTCGGATTCCTTGTAAAATTTCTGATATATTTGAGCTATTGAACATTTAGTTTGCATTAGAAAAAAGTGTTTAAAATGCGTTTTTGTAGCGTGACGTTACAACGCGCTAGAATCTGACCCCCTCTACCGCGCTACCAACATCTTAAAAAATCTGCTCGGATTTTTATGACATTTTATTTTTTTTTTCTACCATTGAAATTTATTGGTTGGTTCTTCAATTCAATGAAATAAAACATATAAATTTCGGATTTGTTTTTGGATAATCGACTTTCACATTTCGTGACGTTACAACGCCCGTTCATTTTCAAACAGGGTTCTGCTCGCGTTGTAACGTCACGAAAATGCACATCATGTTAGAATCAGAATAATCAGCCAAATCTGCCCGAATTTGTGATTATGTTATTGCATTATCTTCACTGCTTCAAGGGGAGCTTTATACTATTGAAAATCCGTTTTGTGATAAATGGCTCGGAGGGCCAAGTTATTGCTATCAGTAATATGAATATTCCTTCATAAAAGTTAATGACAACGACACCCATCTTCGGTTTAGTACCATGCATATTCTTCTAGTTTTGTCCCAAAGACGAGCGCGCTGAGATCCATTACTTCACACCGCCAGATATTTAGATTTTTCAGCATATAACTCATCACGCCGTCGAGATTAACATTTCTTTAATAATCTATGCAATGTCATCTATTCAAGTGAAAATGCTTTAATTTGTTTGTGAGAATTTATTGAATCAAAAGCATACCAGAGGATCTGCATACCACTTAGGACCCCAAGATCAACTTCTGTGATCTCAGAGACAAATAGACCTAACAGTGATAAAAAAACTTAATTACTTAGAGAGTTGGTGTCTTTTATTCACATTTTATCATTGAATATACTAGAATTCCAAGTAAATCGAGGGTTCCAAATAAAATTTTATTTTTCATACATATAATGTGTGTGTAATCCTCGAAGGATCAAGTCTCCCCATATCAATATTGTATATACTAAGCTAAATTACCTAAAGCATGTTTATAAAAATCTTAGTTGGATTAATAAGTTTGATAGTACTTTATTTCAACTATGTGCTGTGGAACTTAGACATTTGGTTCATATTTCACAAAGTTATTGAGACTTTTTGGAACCTTTTAAAAGATTTCTGAAGGACTGAAAACAAATTGTCAGTCGTTAAAAAATAGTGGAATGAACAATTTAAATCACTTGTAGCTAAAACATAATCTTTTGTCCAGACGTAATTTTGGAAAAAAAATATGTTAGAAAAAAACTGTTTTTGATTCCAAGAAAACATGGGGAACAAGGAGACTTGTCTCCCCTGTATTTCAAGATCCTTATTATTTAGGCAGTTGGTATCCTCGACAAAGTTGTTTGGCTGGTCAAGAACTTTCAATTGATGGGCCGTATGATTTCAAATCCTTCCACTAGGAGGCTGTAGAGGGTATACACATTTTTAGTTTCGTTTATCTCTGGATCCTGAAAATTAGAAATATTGTTGCTTCGGTAAAGTTGTTTGGTAGATCAAGAACTTTCAGTTTAATAACCGTTTGGTTTTGATTTCTGCCGCACCGTGGCGCTAGTTGCAAATTTACAAAAGCATACGAATTTTATTAATTAGGGTATATGTACCATTCCTTGGCCTAATTTGCAAGCCGCATTGACAATTTTGACCATAACTCATGAATTAATAGCACTAGAAATAATATGTTGACCCTATTACACACTCTAGGTAATGCGTGTTTCCTCAATTGGAAGTAAACTAACGTAAATATTCAAGAATTTACTTTATTAAGTTGAAAAGACTCGATACGATGGTATGCAACGTTGGTCTATGGTACAAAAATTGGCCTATTAGTGGATACAACGTTGGCCTATTGCTTTCCATGCACTAGAACCACTTATTATCTCATTTTTTCAATATTTCTGCTGAAGTATTATCTCTGTTTGTTCACCAATCTTACTTGTAAATTACATTTTTGGAGCCAAATTTTCAAAAAACTAAATAAATTACTTAAACTTAAGTTCTTTCTTAATTTATTAACGAAAACAACGCAACCCTATTATTGTGTTATATTTTTACAGTCACCGTACACAAAATCTTTCTTCCTGTTCGTTCTTTCTGGTTCTTACGCAAGCAATGTTGTTGACGTCACTTTACTGATGGGCCAAGATTTGGGTACATAGTGAAAAAAATGTCCTCAATATTCGGCCCACATTCAACTTGTAAAATATTTATTATTCGTTGAAAACAAATATACAAGTTCAAAACAGCGTCTTTGACCGTCGCATCAAATGTTCAGTTATTGAAAAATCAGTTCGAAATGTTCCAGAATCATGCCATTTATGATCTTGTGTATAGACTACCCACTAAGCCGAAGAATCATGGGGTCTACAAAAGCTAAACAAAGTGACATTTTCATTCATTTTTGATGCTCAAAAGTGCTAAAATTGAAACGAAATGTTACAGTTGTTTGCCGCATAGCTTTTCCGATATCCAGTTATGCTTGTTTGTTTGAGTTTTTGGTTAACGTTTAGATAGGCCGAACGAGGGGGCTATGCCAACGAAGCATCCCGATACCCTATCTTGAAAACATTCAATAAGCTGTAACTTAAAAAAATACTAAGAATTTTCAAATTTTGACTGATAGTTCCTCATCTTGTTATCTGAAAATGCTACAAATTTGGACTTGATTGGTTAGCTCTACACGAAGATGGAGTGCTTCAAGCAGAATACATCTTTTTGACTGTCGTCTTATACAAGTGTGAAAGTGGCGCGAAGCAGACTGTACCTCTTTTCTGCGAGCCGGATCGATTTCTGAAAAATCAGCCCATCCAGCACACGGCCAAAACAAAGTGGGTGAATTGTCGGAGCATAAACCGTTGACAAAGGTGCTATGCTGCAGGCCTTTAACGATAAAACGGAGCATTGTTAATCCCAAGAAGAAGGCACAATAAATGAGTCCGAAACGTCGGATGAAAGCATAAGAATCCGTTTTTAATTAAAAGAGACTGGAAGCCATTACCCCGAATCAACTATCACAGTCGTATCTCTAAGAAAGTTAAACCATACTATCCATCAACTGTAAGTCTTTGACCAACCTAACAACTTTGCTGAAAACACCAACTCTCGAAGTTATCAATACCCTGAGATATACGAGATAATAATTTTGTCAGTGTTTCGTCTGTTTGGCTCTGATATCATATAAATGATTGGTTTGAGTGGCATTTTTACAAGATCGCAGTACAAGAACGATTTAAACCATTTTTGGAATTTGTATAGAGCGTAGATTTTGGCCAAACATCACCTCCCTCTCTGTCCTTCAAGAGTCTACGTAGTTTATGAAAGGGACTTAATGGTACGCTATTTATGAATGATACCTTGAAAAAGGGCTCATACACAACGAGAAAGAAATTGATTTGGAATATAGAACTACCTTTGTCCACTGCAGAAGCCGTCCAACCCAGAGAAATTTAAACTTTTCCACAGAACTTTTTTTCGTGACGTTACAACGCAAACTTCAACCAGGTGAAACTCAGGCATTAGTGAACCGATTTCCTTTGTTTTAATCTCATTTGAAAGATATTCTGGAGTACAAAGACCATACAAAATTTCAAATTTGAAACTTGTTCCGAATTTGAATAAATTTCATAAAGGTTGATTTTCCGTGACGTTACAACGCTTTTAAAACCTATACTTTGACCAACCATACCTCATAGTTGTAAAGTATTACAATTAAAATTCTTTGTATGCTAAAAAATCTACATACATTTATCTGATAATCATGGAAGACTTTTGAAAGGTCAGTGCGTTGGTGTTTAAAATACGGCAACTTTGATGAATAGTGTGTCCAAATGCCTTAAAATCACGATTTTATTGTTAATCTTAACCGTCGTTCAATAAATATTTATTGTTACATTAATATCATGTTGAATTCATTTTTGGACGACAAAAGTAGTGTAGAATGTTAGAAAAATGTGAAATATGCCAAATTTCAACTTTAAAAATTGAGTATTGATGATACGGGGCCCGTAGAATGTGTCAATCGCTCTTTTTCCTAGACCATATTGACAAATCGAGATCCCATAAATTTCCGCTTTCTACGAGGGCCATTGCTCCAAATTGCCACACATATAGTGTGCTCCATGTTCCCGAATTAAAATGCATCACCACACACATTCTGCAACAACTTTGTTTATGACCAAGTGGTGCACGACTGCGCCATGCCAGCCGATCATCAGTCTGAATTTTACGATAATTTACGAGACCGATGACGTTGGTTCCAAAGCCCAGCACGGATCGTCCCCCTTTCGCCGGGTCCCGCCGCGTGTCGGATTCCATCCACCTTTAGGACCAAATTCCTCAATCACCCTAGTGACGGCGGCGTCGTCATCATCACGTTGCACATCGAATGATTCCACTTTCGCCAACACCCGTGTTCGTTCGTTTGATGTCACGCTTCCAAACTTTGGGGCGCGCAGATAGTGCTGCAAAAATAAAAACATGCCAAACGCGGTGGTCCCGGTAACTTTCGTTGGGGCCAGTAGTCTGTGCCGACCAGCCCGGCAAATGGGCATGGACACTATGACTCTGTTGGATGCATCTTCAGTTCCATGCCATTATTGTTCCGGGGAAGCGTTTTGGTTTTTGTTTTACTGGTGAAATTTGCATAATGAACTTGCTTGCTGTTAGTCGCTGCCGTCAGTAGTCGTGATAGTTATGGCGACTTGCGATGAAGAAGACTCTCCATTTCGTTCGGAAGTGGTCAGCTCTCATGGCCATGGATCATCAAATTTTCGCTGAAATGTAGCTTCATGTGGTCAGTCGATGTGCAGTGGTTCAGAAAAGAAACTTTTCGAGTCGATTATAAGTTTTAAGTTTTCCCTACTTCACGATATTAACCTTCACAAATTTGAGTGAACATTCTTGGCAAAACGTTTCAACCGGAACATCTCATGTTTATCAACTGAGGTGTTATGAGCACATCTACAGTAAGTAATATTGCTTCCTTTACCACTGAGCACGGTCAAGTTAATGGAGAAGGTGTGTCTCTTAGTTTAAAATTGAGTTTGCCAGCAATTTCACGAACTACGAACCATGGGCGTAGCCAGAGGGGGCAAGGGGGGGCCGTGGCCCCCCCCTGGCCGACAGATTTTTTTTTCTAATTCGAGCCAACTTAAAGATTATCAACAATTCAGAGTTCCAGAAAAATGAACTATGCTAAAAATTTAAGTTTTTATCTACAATTATCGAACCTTTTCACTCGAGAACCTCAGGAAATTTCGCCAATTTTTTCTCTCAATCTTATCATAGAATTTTACCAGGAATTTTACCTAATAATTTTAATATGCTGCTAAAGAGTGCAGTTATATGCTACACGAATTTTGACTAGTATTTTATTAAAACGAACGTCATGCTAAGGACAAAATACCTGGGACTTCTTTACAAATTCTTTCAAGGACACTGTTGGGACAGTTTCCTCCAGAATAAAACACTTATTGACAGCAGATCCTTTTCGATCAGCTTCAATGCTGAAATTTATTATTTTTAATTATAAACTACAACTAATTACTATTTACTTACATCCTAGTATTTCATATAATTCCCGAAGGATCAGCTTCCCAACACATCGTTCGTTTTGAACACTTTCTCCACTGAATCTATTATTCAACTCAAATAGTAGAGAACCTATTATATATCCACCGAAATATTATTTTCAGTGTTGCCAGTTTCAATACAAATATTTCTGAGACGAAAACCGTCACAACAGACACCTTCAAAAATTCCTTTAGGCATTTATTCAGGAACTTTTTCAGGGATTCTTTCAGAAATTTCTCAAGGGACTTCTCCAGGAGTTTCTCCTTGGTGAATTCTTCCATGGGCATCTTGCTTGGTTCCGACAATGATTATTTCAGGGCTTGTCCCAAGAAATGCTTCAAGGATACCTCCCATGATTCCTTTAGAAATTTTAACAGATACTTCTGCAAGAATGCATCAACGTATTCCTCGAGAATCCTTCCTTCACTGATTGCTTCAGAGATTTTTTTAAGTATTCCCTTATGGGTTTCACCAGACATTCCTCCGGGAATTTCTCCTGGGATATATCTAGAGGTTCCTCGAGTTTTTTTTTTTCAGGATTCCTCCAGGAATTTCTCCACGGATTTCCAAAGGAATGTCAACAGAATTTCTTTTAGGTTTTTTGATCCTTCAGAGTTTTTTCCAGGGATTTCTCCATATATTCATTCAAAAATTCCACTAGAGATTGCTCCAATAATTCAATCTGGAACGATTCGAAGTATTTCAGCAGGAATGTCTTCCAGAAACTCTTATACAGGAAATTGTACAAGAGATTAGCTAAAAATTAATCCAGGAGTTCCTTGAAAGACTGAACAAAACTTTATTTTGGGAATCCATCCAAAGATTCCAACAATAATTCGTCCAAAAATTATTGCAGACATGGATTACTCCATATTTTTTTACAGAAATTTTTCCAGGATTTTGTTGAGGAAGCTTTCCTGGGATTTCTTAAGGAATTCCTCATGGGATTGCTTCCGGGGTTCCTCATGGGATTTCTTCAGGAATTCCTCCAGATTTTCCTTCAAGAATTTATCCAGAGGGGAATTTCTTCTGTGTTTCTTTCAGGAACTCCTCCAGTAATTAGTCCAGTATTTCCTACAGGAGGATATCCTCCAGAGATCCCTCCAAGAATTCATACAAGATTTTTTTTTCAGAAATTCCAAGAAATTTTCTTGGATTTCCTCAATGCATTCAGGACTTCAGGACTTCCTCCAGCCATTCCTCCAGAGATTCCTCCAGTATCTGCTTCTGGGATTCTTCCAAGAATTCCACCAGAAATTCCTACAGAAAATTATCCAGGAATTCTTCAAGGGATTCCTCCAAGGATTTTCCAGAGACTCTTACAGGAATTCCTCCAAATATTTCTCCTGAAATTACTTCAGGGAATCCTCCACGAATTCCACCAGGAATACTCCTAGGCATTCTCCCAAGGATACTTCCTTGGACTCTTGCAGAGATTTCTCCAGGATTTTTTTCAACGATTCCTCCAGGAATTCTACCAGATATTCCCCCAGAAATTGTTTTAGGGACTCCACCAGAAATTCCTCCAGGAATTTCCCAGGAGTTCTTCCAGGAGTTTCTCATTGGATTTTTTCAGGAATTCTTCCTGGGATTCCTTCAGAAATGTATGCAGGCATTCCTCCAGGATTTAATCCAGGGTATTTTCTATAGAAACTCCTCCAGAAATTACTCCAGGAATTTCTTCAGATACTCCTCCAGGAACATCACCAGGAATTAATCAAGGAATTCCTTAATAAATTATGTCAGCAATTCACCCAGAAATTTCTTCAGGAAATCCTTCAAGGATTCCTTCAGAAATTCTTCCAGGATTTTCTCTAGGAATACTTTTTGGATTTTTTCCAGGAATTCTTCTAAGAATTCTTCCAGATTTGCCTCCAGGAATTCCGCTAAAATTTATCCAAGAACATCATCAGGGATTTTTCCAGGGATTTCTTCTCAAATTTCTCTAAGGATTCCCTCAGGGATTTCTTCAGAAGATCCTTCGAGGATTTCTCCGGAAATTACTCTAGAAATTCCTCCAAGAATTTCTGAGGGATTTTTTTCAGAAATTTCTCCCATAATGCCTCTAGAGATTCCTCCAGAAATTCATCCAGTATTTTTTTACAAGAATTCCTCCAGAGATTCCTCCAGGAATTCCTTCAAGGATTGCCTCAGCAATTCCCAAAGGAAAATCTCAAAGAATTCCTCCAGGCATACCTGCACAACTTTATCCAGGAACTCCTCCAGGAAATTCTCTAGGAACTACCCCAAAAATTTCTTCAGAAATTCCTCCTGTAATTTCTCTAGGAATTGATCCAGGAATTGCTCCTGAACATCCTTCAGTTATCATATCTGCATTTTTTCCAGATTTTTTTTTTCCAGAAAATTTCCCGGGTTTTTTTTTCAGAAATTCTTCTTGGAATTCCCTCAGGATTTATTCAGGAATTCCTCCAGGCACTGTTCTAGAAATTTCTCCTGGGAATTCTTCATGAATTGATTCAGGGAATTTTCCACGAATTTCTCCAGGGATTACTCCAGGAAATGTTTCGAAGATTTCTCCAGGAAATCCTCCAGAAGTTTCTCTAAGGATTCTTCCAGCAAATCTTCTAGTGATTTTTTCAGAAATTCTCCCAGGAAGTTGACGTTAAGGAATTTTTCAGGGATTCCTCTAGGAGTTTCTCTAGGGATTCCTCCAGGGATTTCTCCACAAATTTCTTCAAAAATTCTCCCAGGGATTTATTCAGGAATTTTTTACGAGGATTTATCATGGAATTCCCCAAGAAATTCCACTAGAAATTTCTCCATGGTTTTCCCAAGGGATTTTTTTCAGCAATAGAAAAATAATAGATATAGAAATATTAATCTCCCAGAATTCCTCTGAAGTTTTGTCTAGAAATTCATCAATTACTTGATGAAACATTCCTCTAGAGGTTCCTCCAGGAATTCCATCATGAATTACTGCAGCAATTCCTACAGGAATGCTTCTAGGAATTGCTCCAAGATTTTATCCAGGAATTTATCCAGGAACTCCTCCAGGAATTCTTTCAGGAATTTCCCCAGGAGTTTCTTCACGAATTTCTCCAGGATTTGGTCCTGCACATCCTTCAGAAATTATGTCAGCAATTTCTCCAGGGATTCCTACAGGCATTTCTCCAGAGATTTCATCAGAAATTGCTTCAGGGATTCCTCTAGAGGTTTCTCCATGAATTTTTCAAGGATTTTTCCAGGGATTCCTCCTGGAAATCTTTCGAAGATTCCTTCAGGAAATCCTCCAGAAGTTTCTCCTAAGATTCCTCCTGGAAATCCTCTAGGGATTTTTTTTCAGAAATTCTCCAGGATATTTTCAGGGATTCCTCCAGGTATTGCTCCAGGATTTCCTCCAGAGATTTCTTCAGGGATTTCTCCACAAATTTCTTCCAGGCATTCCTACAGGAATTTCCCCAGGAGCTTCACCAGGAATCCATCCCTCCAGGAAATACCCCAGGAATTTCTTCATGAATTTCTCCAGGAATTGCTCCTGGACATCCTTCAGAATTTATGTCAGCAATTCCTCCAAGTATTTCTCTAGGAAATCCTCTAGGGATTTGTTCAGAGATTCTTCCAGAAAATTCTCCACGAGTACTTTCAGGAATTTTACAAAGATTCCTCCAGACATTCCTCCAGGAATTCCTCCAGAGATTTCCAGATATTTCTCCTCGAATTTCTCCAGGGATGTTCCCAGAAAAACCTCTAGAAATTCTTCAAAGGATTCTTTCAGAAAATCAGAAGGTTTCAGAAAGGTTTTTATTTCCAGAAAATCCTCCAGCAATTCCTCCCAGAATTCCTGTGGATGTTTCACCAAGAATTCCTCCAGAAGTTCTTCCAGGGATTGCTCCAAGAATTCATCTAAAGAATTTCTCCACGTATTACACCAGGAATTTGTTCAGAAATTTCTCCAAGCATTCCTCCAGGATTCTCTCTAGAGATTTTCCCAGAAATTTATTCAGAGGTTTCTCCAAGAATTCCTCCAGAAATTTCGCTAAGATTTTCTCTAGGAATTCCTTTCTTCTGATTTTTTTCTAGGAATATCTCCGGAATTTTCTCCTAGGAATCCTCCAGAAATTTATCTAGGATTTCCTCATGAAATCTCTTTAGAAATTTCTCTAGGTATTCCTCCCATAATTTATCCAGGCATTCCTCCAGGTATACTTTCAGAAATTCTTCCAGGGACTCCTTCGGGAATTCCTCCAGGGATTCTACCAGGCTTTCTTCAGGTATTACTGTATGAATTGCTCCAGGAGTGCATCCAGGTATTTCTTCAGGGATTTAGACAGGAGTCTTCCAGAGATTGCTTCGAGGATTCTTCCAGGGATTGGTCCAGGAATTCTTCTGAAATTCCTCTCAGGTTCTCTCCCAAAATTTATTCAGGAGTTCTGTCGGAAATTTCAGCAATCCTTCAATCATCTTTTCAGGGATGTATGTTCCCAAGAACTTCTGCAGGATTACCTGATGATTTTTGTTTTGAAATACATCGAGAATTTCAGGAGGATTTCCTCCAGCGAATAGAATTGGCAGATTATTAAAAAAGGGCGCTTACAGGAACCAGATAATTCTAGGTGTGTCCTCAAAAGCGTTCGTAGTTTTCAAAAGAGTTCAGCTATAATTTCTTATTAATGTTTAACAAAAAAATCATTGCAAAATAATGCACAAGTAAATAACAATTCTTGATCTTCCAGAAATTGGTCACCGCTACCAGCACCTCGTTGATTTGTGTAGATCAGGCGAGCTTTTTCAACGTATTGTACAAAATACAACAGCATGGCTGCTGAAGGGTTAAATAATGCTTTTAGAATATAATGTTATTAAATTCAATTTCATCGTTTTGCGTTTACCAATTAAAGCTAGTAAGTATAAATTTGCTAAGGGTTCTTGCCCCCCTCTGACCGAAAAGCTGGCTACGCCCTTGCTACGAACCGTACACTTTCGATATCAATCTCGCGCCAGGTTGGTGATAATTAGCCAGCGGACGACGACGGAAGAAACCCATCAAGATGATATACATGGGAGCCTACATATACAAAAGCTATTTCGAACCAGTGAAAGAAGTTCCTCGTAATTAAGCAACAGAGCCCCAAAAATCCGGAGTGTTGTAATGAAGTTCCTCTTTCTCTCAAGCCAAATTCCCGAACCCTTCGTGCGAGGTTCATTATCTCCCGCGCGCAGCCCCAATTGATCACCTCCCTCGTTGAATCACATTGTGACCGGTCGATAGAGACCGCCGGCGAAAGGGTTTCCCGCAATCAGGTCCCGGTCGTCCGAGGGGAGGTGTGTGTAGACTCGTTCGTTACGAAAAGCTGGTTTTTGGCGGCTGGTCCAGAAATGAAAAAATGTCGCCGTCTGCCATCGTCAACATCGAATGGCGTCATCGGTCATCGCCGCTCGGTGCAGCAGCTTCGAGTTTCGGTGGGTTGCATAATGAAAACAAAAGATTTCAATCAAAACTAGGCGGCGAACCCGACCCCGGGAGACTTGGCGGGTTTTTGAAGGTAGTTTTCTGTGTATCGAAACCGAACATAAATTGTGTATACAAGAACAACAACTTTCACGAATGAGTTTTTTGAAAATTGGCAAACTGCTGGAAGGCAGCTAGTTGCCTCTTGGGTTACATATGTGGAATAAACTCCAAGAACTCCAAACTGAAGAAATCCTCGGAATACTGAATGCGTCTCTGAAGACATATCTGGAAAAGTTTCAGAAGAAATCCAAGGAGGAATTCCCAAAGAAATTCTTAAATGAATTCTTGAAGGAATTTGTTAAGATATCTTCCAGTGGAAGTCCTGTAGAAATTTCTGAAGAAACCTGTAGAAAGTCCTTAAAAAACCGCTGGTAGAATTCCTGAAATAATCTCTTGAGATTCGTGGACGGTTTTCTGAAGTAATTTCGGGAAGAACTTGTGGACGTATTTCTACTGAAATATATTGAGAAACAAATAGTCAAACCTCTGTGAATTTTCCTAGAAAAATCTCTTGATAAAAGTCTAAAAGGAATTCTTGTAGAACTACATTAGAAATATTCCAAATTAAAGTCTCAAAAAATTGCTTCTGAGAAAATACACAAAGAAATATCTGGAGGTATTCTTGAAAGAATCTATGATAGAAATTAAGCACGACGCTCACTTTTTCGGGCATTTTTAATGTAATTCCTGGAGAAATTCCTCAAATAATCCTTTGATGAACTACTTGATGGAGGAGTTTCTGAAGAAACTGGAGTTTTTTTTTAAATTCCTAGAACATTTTGTAAAGCAATCCTGGTCCCGGAATATTTTCTCAAAAAATTGATAAAAAAAATTATGGAAGAATTTTTGAAGGAATGTCTAAGAAAATTGATAAATCAATTTTTCCACGATTGAGTTAGGCATCCGTGGACAAATTTTTGGAGTAATATCTAGAGTAATTACTGAAGCATTCTTAGGGAAAATTTTATAAGGAATCCCTAGAAAAATTTCAATAAAGTAAATTTTGGAGAAATTTCTAAAGGAATCGCTGGAGGAATTTCTGATAGAATGCATAGAAGATTTTTCAAAGAGATTCTCTGAGGGTTTTTTGAAAGTTTTGTTTAATAATATTTCGTGAAAAATCTGGTAGAATCTCTAGAGCACTTTTTATTGAAGAACAGCTGGAAACATGTCTGAAGAAGTTTATAGAGGAATTTCTGAAGCAATACTTTTGATGAAGGAATCCGTGCAAGATTTTCTGGAAGGAATTACTGGTAGAGTTCTAAAGGAATTCATAAAGCAATTCATGCAAAGGAATTAAGGCATCATTCTGACGAAATTTTGGAATTTCTAAAAGAGTTTATGGAAACCTTTCTTAAGTTTTTTTTTTAAATGCTGGTGGAATATTTAAATGAATCCGTAGAAGAGTGTCCACAAAGAATCCAAGAAGGATTTCAAAAGGAACCTCTGGATGATTTTCTAAAGCAGTCCATGAAGAATTACTGAGGAAATCTTCGGAAGGAATCCATGGGGAAAATTTCTTGGAGAAATTTTTGAAGAAACTTATGGTATCTTATCTGATAGAATTCCTCGAGAAATGTCTGTAGGAATTCCTTAAGGGAATTTACAATGAAGTTGCTAGAGAACATTTTCGAATGAATTTTGAAGATTTTCTAACGGGAAACATGGATATTTGTTTTGAGCAATCAATAGGCTAATTCCTGAGAAAAAGCCCTAAAAAAGATTATAGTTATAGGAAGCAATTTTTGTAAACGTTTCTGACCAATAAGAATTTTATTTCATAGGATGGATTTTGTTAAGGGATTGCTTAAGAAATATAGGGTATCGCGCCACGTGGGCGGTGATTCTATATTCGTCTGTTTTCCACTAGAACTCAGTCAATTTTGAACCAATTGACTTGAAATGTTGTACACGGATAGATACTATACCTATCTCAACACATTCCAAAAGTTGTGTCAATTGGTTCAAATTTGACTGAGTTATAGTGGAAAACAGACGAATATAGAAGCCACCGCCCAAGTGGCGCGATTCCCTATTCCAGGAATTTATCTAGGAATTTCATTGGGAACTCCCGAAGAAAAAGGGGTTCGTGCTTGATTTCTGTCAGAGTTTTCTTCAGCAATTATATCTCCACATATTTCTCTGTATATTTTCTCAGAAACTCTCCCAGGCTTTTCTTAACCGCAGTGTTTCCGGCAGGATACCCGGGTACCTTTTTAAATATTTAAATGGTTTTTAAAATTAGGAAGTTAAAATTCTGCTAGATCTAACCCAGACAACCAGTCATCGTATAAGATGTTGCATAAGATGATAAAGTGGAGGCCTTATGTGTACATGCCTCCATTTAGGCGCATGTAAAATGTACGCATATCGCCTCCACTTTAACATCTTATGCAACATCTTATACGATGACTGGTTGTCTGGGAAGATCTTTTGAATTTATACCTATTGGTGGGGTTGACCGAATGTAAAAGTGATGGGAGTCGGAGGCATGGGCTCCTGAATTTACGGTCCAACCAGATTCGATCACCGTATGCTTTGGAAAATCCGGAATATCGGCAGCACGTCCTGATATCCAGAATCTTCACCAACGTTGCGATCCCTAATAGGATTTTTTTCAATAGCATTAGCATTAAGCAAGTCGCACAAATTCGTAGATGGTACAACCCTGATACGCTGTTATGAGGGTTGCATCCTTCCTGTCCGTTACCAAAGCACAAAGATTTGGGACTAATCTCTGATTCTTAGACAAGATTGACGCAATCCTCCAACGGTCAAGTGCTGTCCTGGCCACGTCCTTGCGAAAGCTGAGGGATGGGAAAGGAAGATTAGTTGGACACCTATGAAAGTACATAGAGACCTCTACATTCTTTCAGGCCTAGGCGTCACGGGAATTTTGGTGTTAGTGGAAGGGTAAAGTTCAAAGGAAACGTTTGGTCAACGTTCAGGTGCACAACATATTTTGGTTGATGTCTGGTTCCTTTCCGAATTTGATCCTTATTGGGTTTTTTATTTTAAATCTGAAACCTCCCGAATAGCGTTTCCTAATAGGATTTTTTCAATAGGCTATTAAATCAACAAGTTAAAAAAAGCATTTTCAAATCTTAAAAATGTGGGGCCCCTTTAAATTGCACACCAGGCTATCATAGAGAACATAAATTTAACACTATTAATTCTATTCTGGTGCTCCTATTAAAGACACGGATACCGTTTTCAGCCAGAGGCTGTACAGACCGAATGAAACTTAACACTAGACAAGGGACACACGGAACATGCACCAGTGGATACGAAGAAGAAACTATTCTCACGAAAAGTTTCATCGTTCGGAGCGGGAATCGAATCCTCACCCCATAGCATGGTTGCGATTAGAAGCTTGGTGACCCCGACCGCACGGCTACGAGGCTCCACGAATATTGTACTTGATATTTTTACGATGGTGGACTTATTGGTCTTGTTGGTTGGTATTCGCATTAAGCGCAGAACAGAAGTAATAGTGATATTGAGTTGTGCGCTGAAAATGATACATCGCGCGGCATTTGTAATGTTTCCAAAAGCGCATTTGGATCCTTCTGGAAAGGAACGGCCGCGCTTGAGGAAACGCCGCAATGTTATCTCTCATACGAATGAAGTAAACGGGAAGCAAAAAACGCGTTCCTTTCCTCGGGGATAGGACGTGAACTTTTGAACAAATGCGCTAATATTATAAATTTAGTTACAGCATTTCTTCAGCAATATTTCCCAAGAATTTCAACTGGCATTCCTTTGGGAGTTTCTCGAGAGATTTTTCCAGATCCAGAAGAGATTTCTAACTTCCACGGATTGCAATAGAAATTCTTTTAGAAAATCGACCATGAATTACAGGGTTTTTCCAGGACTTCTATAAAAACATCTAAAGACATTATTTAAGAAATCCACACAATGGTTTCCCTAGGTCTTATTATATTTTACATTTTTTATATACTTATTACAGATCATGGAGAAGTTCGTGAAAAAAAAATACCTGAACGAATTCCTGGAGAAATCACTGGAAGAGTTTCCGAAGAAACTGGAGGGTTTTTACAGGAATTCTTGAAAGATTTTCTGAAGCAATTTCTGGAGGAATTTCCCAAAGAATCCCTGGAAGAATTTTTGAAGGAAACGCTGGGAAATTATTGAGAGAATTATTAGAAGGTATTCTGAAAGAAACTTTGAAGAAAGTTCTACCCAACTAACAATTGCAAGTCACAAACAAGCAAGCTTGCTGAATTGTTGCTTGATAATGGTAATAATAGCTGAACTAAAGTTATGCTCTACACATTATTGTTTAAATGATTTTTCAATTGAGAAAGTAGTCAATGTTCGACTTTCCTCAATCAACAATGATAAATTAAAACACTTTTTAAAAGTTTTACGAGAATTGTATTCGACAAGCATTGATTCCTTAACAAAAGAGTTTAACAAAATATTTTCCTGCATCTTATCAAGCTGATGTATCCATAAGCATGTGTTCCTGTACAATGTGCTTTTCACTTATCAAATAAACACCTTCTACCCGTCATAGTTTGACTCGGAATTTTGTTCGGATAATGGGATAAATCATGGCTAAAACTGTTTAGACAACCAAGTTATTAAATAACCAAATCGCATTACATAAAACAGAATAGAATTATGTGGCTCAACATTGAGTGCCAAGAGACGTAATCAACGTAAAAATGAAGCATTTATTATTATTAATCTGTTATAAGATATCTTGTACCTTGATTATTATAGTTTTATCTTCCGCAGCAGTTCGATTGTACGAGACGCTTGGATCGATGCATTTGACATTTCAGTGCTCATCTGTTTACTGAATATTGTTCTCACAGTCACCTAGATAACCAAACAGCATTCAGAAGTTGACACATTTCAAGAATCCCTAAACATCTTTATGCACCATTTGTTGAATATCAAGATTCCATGACAAAAACATAAATAAAAAAATTGCTTACCGGATCTTCAACTGAGTATGAGTAGATTACCCTAACAGTTGTTGTGAATGCACCAAGTCCAAGGCCATACCGCTCCACATATTGCCATACATTTATAATAAAATTAAAAATATATTCATTTCGCAATTAGTACGTCTGGAAACAATGTCTTCAATAAGTACCAACACTTTTTGGCCGCATTCGATATAAGTTTTCTCTCCGTGCGATAAAAATACTGACAGCGAAATCATAATGAAAAACACGTGTTTGGGCTGAACAGCTGTTGAAGTATAAGGCGTTGTTCAGTTGATTACCACGTGCTGTGCTAATTCACCACTGCTGAACACAAGTTCGAGAGTGATCATTATTGAGTCATGGGAAGATTATGTTTTGCTTTGGGTGCTGCATCTCACCATCTTTAGGATGGCGCAGATAGGAAGGCATGCGGCTGGCAATCGACAGGCCTCGAGTTCTAATCCATGTAATTTTTATTTCATAATATTTAGGTGTTCTCAACATGAAAGCAAATAATTACTCTCGTGAGAGTTCAACATTTTTGCATTTTATTTATTTTCAGTCATTTTTGCCAAAGCTTAACAAAAGCTTTCCTGTATATTTGTTAAATGCTTTTAACAACAAAAAGATAAGTTGATGCACAACATGATGCTTTAGAACTTCTCCAAATTTGTGTGAACAAAACCCGAACATAGGTTGTACGTGAATATAATTCAATCGTTATTCAACATTATGCTGAATTAATTCGTCATAATGGTGCCTGTTAAGTTGGGTAAGGAAATTAATAAATCAATTCTACCATGAATGGCTTTCTGAGGGAAACTTTGGAGAAATTTTTGGAGTAATATCTAGAGGAAGTAACCATAGGAGAAATTTTCGATAAAAATGATAGAAATAGACGATTCTATCATTTTCCAGGATTTTTTGATTGAATGTGTATGTGTAGACTGGACTAGACTAGACTAGAACAGTGAAGGTTTTGCTTGTCATTTTGTATATCTCCTATTTTTATTGTTAACTGTGTATACTTTACTTTAAGCGCTCCGAACAAACATTCGGAAAGGGCTGCGCTGCTGTTATTACAATCTTGATTGAGCTTGTACAGATCAAAGCAGGCTCCCATCTCCAGCTTTTGATTCAACATGGTATCCCTAGTAGTTATTTTCACTTTTCAGCTGAATCTGTTTCTTTTCCCCATCGAGCAGCCACATCATCTGTCGATGGCAATAAAATCGAACAGTTTGAATTCGTGTGTTCCTCGGCATCGTCTGGAGACCCTCTCCTTTTCCAAAGAAATCTGTTGAGCAAATCCTCTGAAAAAATTCCTGGCAGGCAGAATCTAGTTATGTCCTGGTATCTCTTATGAACGCGACGCGTGAACATTAATAGAAGCATACCGAAAAGCTCTTGAGAGTTTTCCAGCTTATTGTTAGAGTGGTCACGGATAATCTCAGATCCCAAAAGCTAGTGTTCGTGCTTCGGGCATTGCTGTTAATCTCCTCCCTTGTAGACTTTTTCTCCAAATAATTCCGAAAAATTGCATAAATTATGATCTTGGTAAAGGCCTCCCATAATCTGTGTAGTTACTAGATGACTTCTTTTAAAAAAGAACTTCAGTTAAAGAAGACCAGCGTCATAGCTATACCTTTCTGAAAGAATACTTGAACCATTAGCCTACAAATGTTACTACGTTGCCTAAGCATTAATTAAGCATTAATTAGGCATTGAAGGAAACTAAAATTTCAAAATAAACCAAACGTAACATTTACTCAAACGTATAGCAGTTTAAGCAGTTTGCTCACTTGGATAATTGTTTTGTTTCCTTTGTTCATTTCCATTGCTTCCGGCAACGAAACGAGTACCCCCATATCAATGCCCCTACTCAAAATCCATCATCATGGGCCATTGTTTCTATTTGGTGAACGTTTTGCTATGATAGCCATTATGATGGCATGGCAGTCCTATCTACCATCATTATTGGCCCGGTCAAGTTCATAACTTCAAAATGTCACAATTTCACTCTCACCCATGGCATCGCTTTTCGGACTATGGTCTTCGTTGTCGCTTAAACGTCATTGTTTTAACCACCGTCCATCGTCATCGCCCTAAAATAGATGGAAATCGAAACCTGTCCCGCTAAGGGCATCGTCGTCGTCGTCGTTCGGGCGCGGGAATCGAGATCCGAGATGTCGAACGTGAGATTATGTTGACAGCACAATTAATCACACAATCCGATCCGATGGGCCGCGTGGTCATTAGTATGGTACACGCTTGTATGGAAAAAATAAATCTTCGCTCCAGTCAACTTTTTAGATCCCATTTAGGTCCCATATGAACTGTACAAAATTTCAGCGCAATCGGTGAAACTATAATTTAGCGCAAGCGGTTCAAAGTTTTCATAGGATTTACTATGGGAAAAGTTACATTTTCAGATAAAAAATCCCAGAGGTCGTCCCTTGTCTCCTTAATTCAAATCGATCAATGATTCTTGTAGAAAAATCAATTATGAAACTTTCCTTCGAAGACCGCAAAACAATTGGATGCTTGTGGAAAAAGTTATTGATTTATTACCGATTAGTGATCCAACGAACGGCTTTTTATTTTATTTTATTAGCAGCACTGCTGCTGCCGTTGTTGCATGGGGTGGCGGGAGGCATCACCACCCCCAGAAACAGCAGCAGCCAAGGCAGCAGCTACAGTGCTGCTAATAAAACAAAACAAAAAGCCGTTCACTGGATCACTAATCGGTAATAAATCAATAACTTTTTCCACAAGCATCCAATTGTTTTGCGGTCTTCGAAGGAAAGTTTTATAATTGATTTTTCTACAAGAAACAATAATCGATTTGAATTAAGGAGACAAGGGACGACCTCTGGGATTTTTTAGCTGAAAGTGTAACTTTTCCCATAGTAAATCCTATGAAAACTTTGAACCGCTTGCGCTAAATTATAGTTTCACCGATTGCGCTGAAATTTTGCACAGTTCATATGGGACCTAAATGGGATCTAAAAAGTCGACTGGAGCGAGGATTTGATACTATTGCCGCCGGTACAACCCCTCCGATTCTTATTCAATTTTCTGCCAAGCTTGCTCGTGACGACTTTTATTACAGATATCATTCATTGAAAACCCTTTCATTGCAACACCTTGGTTTCGGTATCGATAAGCGAATTTACTTGAACGAAAATTTATCCGAATCAGCTAGAAAGATCAGGAAAAAGGCGCTAAAACTTCAAAAGTCAGGGAAGCTTCAAAATGTTTTTGTCAAAAACGGATGTGTATACATTAAAAACTCAATGAATTCCGTAGCGGTGGAAGTTCACACGTTAGAGCAGTTACCTGAATAGAGTTGATTTTCAGACTGTAAGAGATGTTTCCTTTTTTTGCTTATATCTTCATTTGATTCACTTGATACTTGTAGATTATACATTTTTGTAATCACAACACATTGTAAAATGATTTGTATTATAAAGTATTATTATTCTACTGTCTATATGTTAGCTTTTAAGGTGCGTTCTTGTTGTTTTTCACTCAGAATTATTTCACGCGATGTTAGTTGATCCGTCTAATGCCCACATAAATAGGTCTTCTGAAAACATTCCTCGTGCTGTAATGAACTGCTCTCTGAATTCGAATAAGCTAAACATTTGCAGTATCAATATTCAAAGTCTGTGTGCCAGACAATTCACTAAATTTCATGAGTTTCAAACGTGTTTCCTCGATAGCAAATTAGATATAATTTGTCTTACGGAAAGTTGGCTTACTGAAGAAATTCCAGATGATTTGATTTCTTTACAAGGTTATAAACTAGTTCGAAATGATAGAATCTACGGTCGTGGAGGAGGTATTTGTGTGTACATAAAAAATGATCTGAACCATAAAATCCTTTCGATGTCAGAGCATCTACTGGATGCAGCTTATTCCAATCTCACCGAATATATTTTTCTTGAAATTAGGTACCAACAACATAAATTTCTTTTGGCTACAATTTACAACCCCCCTCAATCAGATTGTTCTCAAGTTTTGTATGACAAATTTTCCGAGCTTTCTTTAAATTACACAGATGTCGTTATCTTGGGTGACTTTAACACGGACTGGAGTAAACCTTCTTATAAAACAGACAGATTGCGTAGTGTTACTGATTGCTTTGGTCTAAAGTGTGTCAATACAGAGCCTACACACTTTTTCACAAGTGGTTGTTCTCAAATAGATCTTGTATTTACTTCTGATATTCAGTTTGTTAGCAACCTTCATCAAGTATCCGCCCCAGCGTTTTCAAAGCATGATATAATATTTGCATCACTTAATATTTCCCGCATCGAATGCAATAGTGTGTATATGTTTCGTGATTACAATAGCGTAGATATTCCATCACTCGTAGATGCGATCGATTCTGTAAATTGGGACGTTTTTTGTAGCATAACTGACACTGATGTTGCTATCGATTTGTTCAATACAATTCTATCAGATTTGCATGATGTTTTCGTTCCTCTTCGCCGTTGTAATCCAAAACGCAACCCATGGTTCACTCCTGAAATTCAGAAGGCTATGATTGAACGCGATATAGCCTATAGACTTTGGAAGACTGATAGGACTTTTCATCATCATGCTCAGTACAGAAGATTACGGAATAAAGTTACTAGCTTAATAAATGCCGCGAAGTCCAATTACGTTGATTATCGCGTCAGTTCCTCTAACTCTAGTCAAAATCTGTGGAAAAAGCTAAAGCAAATTAACTCTATAAAACCTTCTACCAACCAAGAAAAATGGGAACATTCTAGCGACGAAATTAATGAATTTTTTGCAACCAACTTTAGTGATAGTAGTAACGACTCCATATTTGTAGGTAATGATAATGGATTTTGTTTCTCTCCCGTTGATGATGCAGATACAATTTTGGCAATAAAATCCATTACATCTGATGCAGTTGGCTTAGACAACATACCTCTAAAATTTATCAAACTTGTTCTACCTTGTCTAGTTACAAAGATGACGTTTTTATTCAATTTGATTATTAAAACTTCAAAATATCCTCGTGCTTGGAAATGCGCCAAGATCATCCCCATTCGGAAAAAGTCTAGAAGTAACACTCTTGATAACCTTCGCCCAATCAGCATACTTCCGGCCTTGTCAAAGGTATTCGAAAAAATTCTCAAATCCCAAATCCAACAACACATCCAAGCTCATGACATGCTGTCACGTTATCAATCTGGATTCCGCTGTGGGCACAGTACAACAACTGCCGTCCTTCAAGTTCATGACGATATACATGCTTCAATCGATAAAAGAGGGGTTGCTTTTTTACTGCTTATAGATTTTTCTAAGGCCTTCGATAAAGTTTCGCATGCTAAATTGTTACGTAAACTTTCATCAATCTTCCAGTTTTCTAGTTCTGCAGTTGGATTGGTACGTACATATCTGTGCAATCGTACTCAATCAGTGTTTGCCAATGGAGTTTACTCTAATAGTGTTAGCATTACCTCTGGTGTCCCACAGGACCCTTACTTTTTTCATTATTCATCAATGATTTACCTGATGTACTAAAATCCTGCTTCATTCATTTGTTTGCTGACGACGTCCAAATTTATTTTCACTCCTTGGATTTACCTTTACATGTTATGGCCGACTTAGTGAACGCAGATTTGGCAAGAGTAATGAGATGGTCTGAACGTAACTTGCTTCCGATTAACGCGTCCAAAACTAAAGTCATGTTTATATCGAGAAATCGTGTAACTTCCAGGCTACCACAAATTCACTTTGGTAATGATACCTTAGAATACGTTGACAAGATCAATAATCTTGGGTTCGTGATGCAAAATGATTTGGAATGGAATAGTCATGTAAATGCACAGTGTACCAAAATATATAACGGATTACGACTGCTTAGACTTACTTCTTATAAACTACCTGAACAGATTAAACTCAAACTATTTAAATCGTTGCTTCTACCCCATTTTATGTACGGTACTGTTTTTCTTCTGAATGCTTCAGCGCTTTCACTAGATAGATTGAAAATTGCTCTGAACTCTTGTGTGCGTTTTGTTTACAATCTAAACCGTTATTCACATGTTACGCACTTACAACCTAATCTGATTGGATGCCGATTTGATGTCTTTCTTAAACTCAGGACATGCTTAACAATGTTTAAAATTATAAATTCCCTAACGCCAACATACTTAAGCGATAAACTTCAACCGCTTCAAAGCAACCGAAACCGTAATTTCCTTCTTCCACGTTTCAACACTTCCCATTACAGAAGCACCCTATTTGTGCAGGGCATTAATTATTGGAATGAACTACCTTCTGAGCTTAAAAACCTCCGAAATCTGAGTGGATTTCGACACGAATGCACCAATTTGCTAAATAATATAGACTAGCATATAATACGTATTAAGATATTAGATTTAAGGTTAACAGAGTTACTGTAAATGAATTTTTGTATACTTAATCTTTACTAATGTAGTAATTTATAAGGATTGTCCTTACGCTACTGTTATATGTAATAAATAAATAAATAAATACTTGTCCCATACTAGTGGTCATCGCACCACACTGACCGTTGGGTTCACCCTTTTCGGAGCGCCTCTCTTTGCGGTCGATCTGCGTGCGGCGAATGCATTGTTTTCCTTCGGA